>NC_089769.1:29304622-29379622 GCF_040412425.1 Macrobrachium rosenbergii
ATATATATATATATATATATATATATAAAGAGAATACCCACGGTATTTTAATTCACTCCACTTCACTATCTAAAAAACAGATCGTCCTCGTCATTGCTGGCGACTTTGATAACGATGGGATCTATGCGATCATGGATGTTGTCTGTCAGCCAGTACTCTTCCTCGAAAGCTCCTTCCGACATCTCTTGAGTAACGGGAAGCCTGGCTTCCTCCAATGTGGCCTGCAGGTCTGCCCGGGTGAAACGTCGTTGCGGGGAACGTACATACCGTTTCCAATGGCCCTCTACCTGCTTGATAGCGTTGAGTTCAGGGTGGAAGGCTGACAACATCATGCCCCCACAAGAGGATGATGTTATCCACCAGTTATTGTGGCTCTGGCCTGGTTTTCTTGCAAATCATTAGCAATTCAGGGCATGTAGTCCGGTCATTGAGCTGAAAAAAGTGGCCTAACCCAGAAAGAAATACTGTCAAGCTAAAACTTGGTCAGATTGACCAGATACTTGTATAAAATCATCAGGAAAAAGAGCTCCATGTTTCAGCCATGGGGAAACCTGATTAATGACCCCTAATGCAAAATGGCAGCAGCTGCCATAAGGCAAAAATGTGATGACACCAAAAATGGATTGTGCTCATATGAAAGAAAATTTAATGCTGATTCTTTTCCATCTCAACAACCACGTCCTTACTATAAAGTTATTTTGAGTTATACCAATTCACTAAACTGGCTTTTGCTCAATCTTCACAGCATTTCCAAGCACTTTTAATGAACGTAAACATCCCTTTCATTTTATACAAGCATTTGCCAGATTCTTGCCATCCATGGCTTTATGAATTATTGCCCCAAGCTCTATTGATTTTTCACAGTTAACTTCACCTTGACCAGATATTGATATCCATCCAGAAGACAAAGCATGCAGATGTTCATCTACAAAAGTAAATGGACTGTGCTGCTCAAGCCATTCTTTAAATTCCTTGTAATGTTGAAAATCACGCTTGTATCTTGACTCACCCATATCCACACATTGCTCACTTGTTCTAAAGGTCACCCCCAGAAAGTTCCATCATAGCTTGGTGAACAGCAGCACTGTGATTCAAACTTAAAACCCTTAGATGACGAACACTATCTGCCATGCCAGGGGCTTTGGTTAATCCCCATTGAGATTTGATTGATCTCATGAGTCTGCTCTATAACTAGATCACTCCATAACCCACTCCAGTGTCGGTTACATATTCTAACTGCATGCAAGCTATTCATAAAGCAGCTGTACAGCCAAGGATGCTTGTCTGCCAGTTCTTGCATCTGTCGAACATAGAATCTAGCAATCTTTAAATAACTGATGTGCCCAAAGGCAGCAAAGAGATTGAGCATATCAAATGTTGATTTGATATGAAAGTGTCCAATTTGATGTTCGTTCTGCTAGGATAAACTGATTCAGCATAGCAATGTATTCAAGATATAGCAACCACAGCTTTGCTGTTCTTGATCTTTGACTCAAGATATTTTTTTTGAATTTGAAATGGCTTCACTAATGTCTCTAAAGGCTTTTGAATCAACAATTTCCTCCATTCTCTCTTTGCTTGGTGCCTCAAGGGTTCTACTAGACAGAGACTGTAAGGCTGCTTCATGTATTGATCTTTCTTTAATCAAAATACTTAATAACATTGACGTTAAAGCTGTCTCTGCCAAACAAAGAACATGAAGAGCTCTGGAGACCACTTTGCCAGATATCATATGTGTAACATTATGTTCTGCATAAACCCCAACAAAGAGAACTTCTAGGCCAGACCCTTTCATCAGTTCTCCTAAGCTTCCAAGAAAGCTCATCATTGTGTGGAAACCTCCCAGTCTGCACACTATATTAAATTTTGCTTCTTCAGTTATCCTGTAGGTTTCAGCCACATTGGCTGGCCAAATGTCACAGATGGTATTTCGTCATTCAACTTTTTTGCTTGATCAATGATGAATAGGAGAGTTGAAAAAATACAGTTTTCATCTGAAGGATTCATGTCAATTATTGGCAAAAAATCAATGGAATCCTCTCTTTGTATGTTGAAACCACTGGTCACTTCTTGCATGAAGCCTAACTCATTGGGTTGAGGATTTGCAGATGAACTAAAGAACCAACTACATTGCCATAAAACTTGCTTCCCTGTTCCTTTCCTTCAGTCGATTAACTGCAAAATGCCCGACAATACTGGATGAATTAACAGAGATTACACCCATACCATGAGATGTACCTTCTCCTGTGAGTGTCTTTAGGTTATGGTCAACATTATCTGCAACCCACTGGATGAATTGCTCTTTGGTATTTTCGGCTGGAATAACAGCAGTGCTTTCAATTGCTGATTGTTTGTATCGCAGTACTTCATCAGATGATATGGAATATCCAAGCGTATGTAAATGGTTTATAATCCACTTTGATCCAAATGTTTTTTCAATTTTTACTCCAAGCCCAAGCGTGATGGGGTACATCATTGATCTGGGTCTGGTTGCTTGAGTGATACATTGACCAATGCTGAATTGCTTCAGAGCAGATGTACAAGATAATGAAGTAGTTGTAGACTTTCAGGAACCCATTCTTTATTCTTGTCAATGTTGTAAATGTCGTCCATAGTTTTGTCAGTTCACTTAGCTCCAATTTCGTTATTTCAGCTGCTGCTATAATGATATCTTTTTTCGTTTCTTCTGACTTCCTTTTCTGCTCATAAATAACATATAATGCTATATCTCTAAAGCAAACAAAATCTGCTCTCCCAGCAAATTCAGTAAACATGTTCCTTGTACTGTAGTGGTCTTTTCGCTTTTGTTTCAAACTTCTTTCTGAATAAATGCTTTTGCTTTCATATAACTCAAGTATTTTGTCATGGATTTCTTTCAAATTATATATCTCACAATCACTACTTTCTTCTAACCAGCTGCATAGTTGCTGAAACCATCTGTCTTATCTGAATCTACAGGTCTTACTTTCTTCTTGGCTGTTGCTTTTTACAGAATAAACTTAGCCACGCAAGATTCATTTTTGCCTCTTCTGCCACAAGTTCATTGCATCTTTCTTGGCGACCCAGGAATGCATCTCCCCAGGAATCTCCTCTCTCTTTAGCATTATCAATCATAATGACTCGAAGAGGCAATGTCATAACTTTCTTAATCTTATCTCTATCTTTGTGTCGTCATCAGCATTTTTTCGACACAAAAAACATTGCTATTTCCAGTCAAAAGAAATTTTCAAAAGATGACTAAGTTTTTACTGGAAAAGTTCCCTCATCAGATTGCTTTCGTTTGTCTATAAACCTTCGACAGCAATCATGATGAACAAGAATATTTTCACCAGGCCTTCAGTTTGCTGCAAATAGTTCTTCAAATCTTCCATGTTTCTTTCTCCACTAACTCTGAATAATGTTGTCAAACCTTTCTGGTGAACTACAACTGTGGCGGTTGCTTCTGTGAATCCACTCTTACATAACACACATTTTGAGGAATCTTCCATTTCATTTTGAGCTGCCATCTGAAAGAAAAATAAGGCAGTTAGTCATAAATTATGATGAAAGTACCAGTGGAAAACAGCTTTAATAGCATGTCCTTTGGAATATAGTCATTTTAGGGACATTATTGTTGAGATGAAAATGAATCACCATTAAATTACTTTTCAGATGAGCTATAAAACTTGCATTTTGGGTGCCACAAAATTTTGACCTCATGGTGGCTGCCGCCATTTTGAATAGTGGGTAAAAAATGAAGTTCCCCATGGAGGAATCAAGGGTCTTTTTTGGGGGTGACTATATACAGGTATTTGGTTCATCTGACCAAGTTTCAGCTTGATACTATTATTTCCTGGGTCAAACCCTTAAACGACCAGACTACGTGCAGCATGTGGTAGATAGGATGTGCCGCAATGTTCCAGCCATCTTATTATGTCCTGTTTTTTAGTAGCAGATGTGGGGCAATGACTATCCTCTGTTAACATGGTATGGTATGGCACATTGTCTATTACCAGGACCGATGGCTCAGGAAATGATGGTAAAAGTAGCAATGTCAGCCATCTGAGGAACAATTGGCCATTCATCTCCCCATGGTAGTCGCCACTGGTGTTTTTTGCGGCAAAACAAAGAAAAGAATTCTCAACAGATCCTTCCGTTGAGCCAGCGGTAATCACTAGGAAGCGTTCCGTTTCTCCCGGCCGCACTTGACTGTTGTATGCATCGCTGGCGGTTGGCTGAGTACTATCTACCCACCCCATGCTGTGATTCATACTGTCTACCCACTCCGCTCTTTGTGGTAAACCACGTCTCATCCAGGTAAACCACCTGCCTGCCCTCTTCCCGGTGTTATTTTGAGTGGCCGGAGGCATATTCACCAACTGTAGTATGGTTCGGGACCTTCCCTGAAAAAAGCGGGACGCCCTATCTTAAAAACTAACCATAGAATCTTCTTGAAAATAATCTCAATATGTTTACTACGCCCAAAATACATACGCATATGCTTTGGCGGCGTGTACAGTACAAGTCCGTTAGGGATTACTGTAAAAACAAACAAAAGACTGAGCGCGCGCCCATTCTCACTCGTCTGGCCGAACCATAATGCAGTTGGGGAATATGCTGCCCGGAGAGCGACGATCCGACGGCGCACTATGGGATTCCTTCTTCACGTACATCTTCTTCTGTGAGGTCTTGCATCGGAAACCCACCTCATGGATGAGTCGCCACACCGACGTCTCCGAGGTTTGTTCCGGGATGATTTTCACCATCCTCAATTCCTTCGTAAGGGTGCCGGTTGTAAAGATCTCCTTACACTAAATTTGTCATAGATCTTGCGACGAATGGCACCAATAGTAAAATTGTCGAAGACATAGGGTGATGAAGGCGATGAGGGAGTTGTTGGTGTGTCTGGCGGAGACCTCATGCTGCGCTGCACCGTGCGCTGCACCGCTTGCACCGTCATGCCCATGACATCTCCAACTCGATCATGAGGCCTGTAATGGAAAAGTATAAATTTTAACTCTTTTACTGTTATTCTGACAGAATGGCTTTATAAGTGAGCTGCTTGTGAATATTTCGATATATACTACTAATATCACTGGTTGCATTGAATATGAACACTAAAATACTGTAATATTCCTGCAAATGGTAAACATTACGTTAATGTAACTTGTAATTCCATCAAGACATGAACATATAATTTGTTTATTTTATAAATTCTTTTTATCAAATTAACAATTATAGCATTCTGTGGTAGGATTTTGAGTGCTGAAACTGGTAGGCCTACTTAGGCGCTTGCAGTGATAAGGAAACAAATATACCTGCCTTCATTTTCAGCTGCACTGCTTAATATTTCTATAATCTTGTTGATGGGTATTTTGGAAATACCCGTCAAGCAGCTTATAGAAATATTAAGCAGTACAGCTAAAATTGAAGGCAGGTATATTTGTTTCCTTATCACTGATATATAAACCTATGCAGCAAGCTGCAAGCGTCTAAACAGGCCTACCAGTTTCAGCAATCAAAATCTTACCACAGAATGCTATAATTGTCAATTTGATCAAAAAATTTTAAAATCATTCAGTCATGTTCCGATGCATGTATGTTCAAGAGAACCCTTAAAGAGATTACCTCTTAACTTTTCAGAGAAATTCTTAGCCTATTGGCAACCTTCTCTGCATTATATGCAGCAAACAGCCGTTATGCAAATACATTGTGGCATCCACGATGACAGTACCACTCCTCTAATTTTCTGTCGGTCCACTCATCTATATCTATATACTGCAAATGAACCATGAGGTTATAATAATCTCTCAAAACAATAAAATACAGATAAACTTTAATATATAAACTAATTTGGATATGTAAAAAGTAAGAAGCCATATAGTAGTACACTCTTCCCTTCATAAGTTTGAGACAGGCATTCGGATATCTACAACGAATGTTGAGGAAATTGAAAAAGTTCAAGGGTAAATTGCCTTAATCAATAAATTCTGGTACCTCATTGTATTGCCCAAAATTACCGGAGGGTCTAAAACATGCTGTGCCAAAATGTCAAGAAGATACAGCTGATATATGAATGAAAAAGATATTCAAGAAACCTATGAGACATCGGGCTTGAAATGCTTAGTAATCTGCCTTATAGAGCGAAATATGAAAACCTTTTTAATAATACTTATATACAAACAAATATTATACGAATGGTTGCTGAACCATTGTAATACTCCATGTCTTAAGGTAAACATTCTATAATAATCGAAGTAGTAAATTTCCGTGGCTCTGTGACGCTACCACGCGCAATTCTTAAGGTGCAAATGTCATAAACACACTCACAGCAGTTTACCACACACATATCACGAAAGGTTGAAAACAACTCAGAGACTTATTCACAATCCTGTCCAGTCCTTCACACGATTGTCCAACATTTGCCAAAGATTCGTTCACGTTTTTTACTCCAGTTTGGATTAAACACCACCATAGTAGAGTCCGACCAAGAAGTTACAGTGTAGCGCCTCTACAGTAGAGCCAGAAATTCCCCATTTGCTTCATATCCCAAGATCACCACATGTACAGTAGTGCTGAGTTAATTGTCTACCTCCAACAAGAACAGGAACGGTGGCGCGGCAGAATCATCACTGCAGCTTAAATAATTATATCCTCTGGTCATTCATGTGTGTGCGAAAGTCTTGCGGCAAATATGCCGGGTGCTTAATCGGTGCATAAAGTTAAGCTAAGTAGGCTATACCTTAGTTTAACCAGACCACTGAGCTGATTAACAGTTCTCCTAGGGCTGGCCCGATGGATTAGACTTATTTTACGTGGCTGAGAACCAACTGGTTACCTAGCAACGGACCTACAGCTTATTGTGGAATCCGAACCACATTATACCGAGAAATGAATTTCTATCACCAGAAATAAATTCCTCTAATATTTCACAGGCCGGCCGGAGACTCGAAATCGGGCCTGGCAGAGTGCTAGCCTAGAACTCTACCGACTCGTCCAATGAGGAACTAATATACTGTACATCTCCAGTACGTCGTACTGTGTAACCAAGGTGTAAACGCCACCGGTACGCTTTATACTGTAAGTGGGGAAATGGACCTAGACTAAACTACAAACTAAACCTTGGGTAGCCCATCCAGTCTGGAGCAGTGTGGTGGCTAAAGCCTAATGGGTTGTTCCTTAATGATCACACACGTGTTCGGAACGTATTAAATCGATTATAGCTTGAGTGTTATCTAAATTACCACAGCAGGCTGCCACTTCAGTCGTCATTCTCCAGACAAATATTAAAAGAATTTTCCTCTCAAAAGCTGTAAGTAGGAATAAACGAGTGAGAAGGCATCAGGTCCAATTCGGGACTAAAAACAACCGAGGCATAAGATGCAACAAAGCAGCAAGGGAGGACAGAGGTAGAAAAAAAAGATAGTGATAATGATGAAAAAAAGTTGCTAACAAAACGACAAAGGAAAGGAACAATTGAAAACAAAATGGTGAAAAGGAAAAAAGTGATGGCAATAATGAAAAACTGATGATGACTGAGAAATGCTAGACGTTATTGCAGAACACAAAGGTAGAAATGTCTCTTACAATGGATCTGTACAAGTAATGCAATCAACGGCAACAACTGAAAACAGCTATATAAATCGGGGTGCCGATACGATATGAAAAAATCAGATTGAGCTACAGACTATATTTCACTATAATATGCTATATTGTAAAGGGAATTTATCAAACATTTGCATGGTACTAAAAATATTATATATACCTCCTTTACTGTAGTTTTAATATGTATTTAAATAGGGGAAAGTATGAAAGCTTCTGCTTTTGATGAAATTATCGTTTAGGCTTTTTTAACGCCGATTTGTTATTTTGAACATACTTGATAAAATACAATTGTTTAACTTTAAAACGTTTAAAACTACACCGAATTCAGAATCCTAGTATAGAAACTATTTGGTAGATAATACAGTTTTCTGGATCAATGTCTTAATCTAAAGTTTTACGGTAGGATCCATAGTTCCAAAAGATAGCGTGAGATGGGAAAGAAAGTAACTGCCTTACTCATATATATATATATATATATATATATATATATATATATATATATATATATATATATATATATATATATATATATATATATATATATATATATATATATATATATATATATATATATATATATATATATATATATATATATATATATATATATATATATATATATATATATATATATATATATATATATATATAAATATATATATATAATATATATATATATACAAATATATATATATATATATATCCATATATATATATATATATATATATATATATATATATATATATATATATATATATATATATAATCACAAAGCTACAAACAATATCCAATTCACTCACACACACACACACACACAAAAACACACACACACACACACACACACACACATATATATATATATATATATATATATATATATATATATATATATATATATATATATATATATATATATATATATATATATATATATATATATATAAGTAGGGAAAAGGTGCCATTTGGCGTCCTGGCGTCGTGAACATTTGGCGTCCTCAAGAAAGGTGTCATTTGGCGTCCTCAATTATTATTATTATTTATTTTATTTTTATATTTTTTGCTGAAGAAAATAACATGCAATTTTATTTTTATATTTTACTGAAGAAAATAACATGCATATATAAAAAAAATTATGTATTAAGTAGGGGAAAAGGTGCCATTTGGCAACCTGGCGTCCTGGCATCGTGAACATTTGGCGTCCTCAAGAAAGGGTGTCATTTGGCATCCTCAATTATTATTATTATTATTATTATTATTTATTTTATTTTTATATTTTTGCTGAAGAAAATAACATGCAATTTTATTTTTATATTTTACTGAAGAAAATAACATGCATATATAAAAAAAATATGTATTAAGTAGGGGAAAAGGTGCCATTTGGCAACCTGGCATCCTGAACATTTGGCGTCCTCAAGAAAGGGTGTCATTTGGCGTCCTCAGTTATTATTATTATTATTTATTTAATTTTTATATTTTTGCTGAAGAAAATAACATGCAATTTTATTTTTATATTTTTGCTGAAGAAAATAACATGCATATATAAAAAAAATTATGTATTAAATAGGGGAAAAGGTGTTATTTGGCGTCCTGGCCTCCTGAACATTTGGCATCCTCAAGAAAGGGAGTCATTTGGCGTCCTCAATTATTATTATTATTATTTATTTTATTTTTATATTTTTGCTGAAGAAAATAACATGCAATTTGATTTTTATATTTTTGCTGAAGAAAATAACATGCATATATAAAAAAAAATTATGTATTAAGTAGGGGAAAAGGTGCCAAGGCCCCCGAACTGACATGAGAGAGACCCACTGAGGGACTCATCAACTGCCGCATGACTGATGAGTTGAATAAATATAAACTGTCTGTTATTAATCCCACTTTATCGATAAGAGTCTGATTAGAAAGAGGAGACACCTTGCCGAACTGATCTGAACTGATATTAGAGAGACCCACTGCGTGACTCAACAGCAGCTGTGTGACTGATAAGAGCTGAACCGTTATAAACTAACTGTTATTAATCCCACTCTATCAATAAGAGTCTGATTAGGTATCCGCTGCTGATATGATTTAGACCCAATGCGTGACTCATGAATAGGTGTATCACTGATAAGAGTTGAAGCATTATAAACTATCTGTTATTAATCCCACTCTATCAATAAGAGTCTGATTAGGAGTGATGTCCCGCTATATAATGTATGAGTTTGGCGAGGCGGACATCAGTTCACAGAACGCGTAGCTATACTCCACAACATCCCGCCAGCAGAGATGGCTAATTCCAGCAGCTCCAGCAGTTGCGACGACAGCTCGTGCAGTAGCGAACAGCCAATGCCATGGGATTTATTAATACCATCAGTGGCAAAGACATTGCGTAGGAGGAAGAGTAGCGCTAATGGCGAAAGAAGAAGAAGAAGAAGAAGAAGAAGAAGAAGAAGAAGAAGAAGAAGTGAGAGAGGTCAGAAAGGATCGAACCCGAGACTCATCCCTACAGGAGGGAACACTACTCTCAGCTCTGGTAATAATAATAATAATAATAATAATAATAATAATAATAATAATAATAATAATAATAATAATAATAATAATAATAAAAATAATAATAATAATAATAATAATTTAATTTTTCATATATGATGCAACACCAGTCTACATGAATATTGCCACACTTTTTACATATAAAACTTTCCATTTTATAATTAAAAATTCACCACAGCCATTCCTATTTTGCAGCCTCTCCTAACACCCACACTACTCCTCTGCCGAACGAAGCAAGGGTAACCTCTGTAGGAGAGAACACAGCTACTCCTGCATCTGGTAAGAATAATTAATTTTGACCAGTCTCCATAAAATAAAACATTGTCACCTTTTACATATAAAACATTCTTTTGATACTTTTAAAATTCACTGCAGCCACCCCTATTTCACAGCCTCCTCCACCTCCACTTCGAATGCCTTCGTCGCACCTCCACCGAGTGAAGCAAATGCAATGGAAACATCTGCAGTGAATGCTGGAAGACATTGTTGAGTAGGTGGTGCCAAACAGCGAGTGTCCCAGCAGCAGGAAGCACCGTTGCTTGACAGGGAAGGAGAGGTGGGCAACCGGATTGTGAGTGCCATCACATACTCGACTGCGGTGGGAACGCACGTCTATGTGGCAATGGCACTCAGACTTAACCGAATGCAACTTGCCGAGTAGGTTATACGTGCTCTCAACAACCTGAATGTAAATAGCGCCATAGTATACTTGTGCATTGTCATCAGCAGAGAGAGAATGACGGGTGCCAGTGCCACTCGTGAAACTGGTACTTTTTACATTAATACCCTACCAGTGTTAACATTGGTGGACACTGCGCTCGATGTGATAGACGAGGTTATCGAATATGTGGCGAACAGTCTGGAAGATAGACTAAACTTGAGTGAAGGTTAAGGTTGGCGCATTACATCGTTGCGCAGTGTACAGATCAAGATCTGGTGAGAATTGGTGAACATGGCCAATTTTCGAGAGTATCCTGCAGGAGTTAGGGCCGGTGGACAAATCGTTAACATCAATTCGGGGTACAACTGCGTCATTACAGCGTTAGAAGCGTACAGCATACTCGAGGGAAATGATGATCTTAACCACAACTTCACCCGAGATGTGAAAAGACGAATAAACTTGAAACACTTCACCATTAAACACACACCCGACATACCTGTGAACAGTGATACCTTCAAAACATTAGAGAAGGATAACAACCTTAATATTTATGCATATAAATTGAGTGAAGTGGTCATGGGAAAGGAACAGAAAAAACACTGGACAATGCATCTCGCCAGAAAGGGGGGGCAATAAATCGTGTCCCTGACTAATTCCTCTACTGTTGATCACTGATGACCATGTCGCCTTCATCAAGGATTTGCCAACCTTCGTAGATAATTTCCAACATTTGAAATCAGGTAGGCGTGACCATGCAGCTGGCGTGTGTACAACTGCCTCACTCTCTTCAAAACTCCAGCCATTCACGATGCTCACACCCAAAGATGTACAACCCGAACCACCGTTCTATACCCTGAACCTGGCCAGTTTAAACAGTTCACCAAAGTGAAAGCACTGAATAAAAGCTCACACATCGCCTTCTTAGATTTTCAGGCGCACAACAGACAGCCGGAAGAAGATGAAAACCCAAGAATTGTTTGGAACCAGAAAACATACGCCTATTGCTACATCATCATCGATGGCAGAAGCGGCAAATACTGCATACACAGAGTAGGTGTAGGTGAACAGTGTGTCGACGATTTTCTCGATAAAATTGCGAGAGACTGGTCCAGGTTATGTGAAAAAATTAAATGTGAAACAAGTTGTAAGATCCCTGCCCATTTTAGTGCATAATTTATCATATGATGCCGCCCTCATCTTGAAAGAAGCATCCGCCAAACACAACTTTGACATTTTGAAATGCGATGGGGACACATTTTATGCACTGAAAACTGGTAACATCCGATTGATGGATAGTTTGACCATGATAAGAGGATCGCTATCCAGTCTCGCTTCGAGCCATATTAAACAGAAGGGTTCACTGGAAATCACACGTCGGATGTTATCCAAATATCCTGACGAGTGCACAGAACTGGTTTTAAGTACGGGTAAACAGCATTACCCTCATGATTATGTCTCAGGTTTCAACGTGTTGAAAAAAACGGGTGTCCCTCTTAAAGTGCATTTCAATTCCTCACTGACGGGGGAAAGCATACACGACGAAGGATACGAGCACGTCTGCAAAGTGTGGAAGGCTGCAAAGTGTACTAACTTGCTTGATTATACCATTTTATATTTGGTTATGGATGTGGGATTATTGTGCGATGTTTACTCAGCTTGGAGGAATGCTGCTTACGCACACTTTGGATTAGACCTGATCTATTATTTAACCTCTAGATGTATTTCTTCACTCTTCACGAACGCACCTCCCCCTAATTTCTGATGGGGAAACTTACCAGTTGATTTCCAACAACATTAGAGGCGGTTTCTGCAGTCTAGTACAAAGACACGCCATAGCCAACAATCCTGAGTTAAATCCTAATTTTAAAACGGGTGACAAACAATCATATATATATCATATGTTGATTTCACTAGTCTTTATCCCACAGTCATAAGGAGATATAAAATGCCTCTGGATGAAGTAACGGAGCTCCCCAGCTAAACTTGAGAGTTTTATCGCCAGCGATATCACAAGCATCAATTCACAGGGGGAATACGGTTACTTCATCCTCCTCGATACCAAAAAGGTTAGAGACGATGTCGCCCTCCGGACTAATGACTTCCCTCTGGCCCTGCACCATATGAATGTGACTTTCCAATGCCTTTCCCCATACACTAAAAGTCTATTGGAAATATTCAATGTGAAGCTGCCTAAGAAGAATGTCAAACTGGTGGGTACACATTTGCCAATGTGCAACCGTCTGATCTGTCTTCCTCTTTTACAAACGCTGATAAGACTCGGGTTGGAAGTGGAGAGGACAAGGAAAGTTTACAAGTTCAAGCAGGGATATTATTTGAGGGAATACATCACTGAGAAGGCAGAGAGGAGAGCGAAAGAACGGACCCCGACAAGAGGAACACCATCAAAATCTTGATGAATGGTCTTTTTGGTATAACCATTAAAAACCCTTTAAACTATTCCACCAGGACTGTTGTTACCACCAACGAAACCTCGCTGCTTAGAAATGTCTAAGCATACGTACAAATCTTTTGAGAGGTTGGAGGAATATCGGTACATTGTGAATCACTGCAAGGAGACTGTCAAAGCTGAATCCCTGATCTATATCGGATTCAGCATACTGGATCTGGCAAAGGACATGATGTACAAGTTCCGCTACGACGTTCTTCAAAAACTGTATGGCGGGAGAGTTAAGCTCCTGTACACTGACACCGACAGTTTGATCTTCTCCCTGGAAATGGACGATCTCATACGCGAATTGAAGGATGTGCTCAAACCCCATTTGGATTTGAGTAACTTCCCTAAAACTCACACAGTGTATGACAATTCGTGCCAGGGAAAACTCGGACTTGTTAAAGTCGAAACAGGAGCTGAACTCATCAGAGAATTCATCAGTGTTAAACCTAAAGTGTATTCTTACGAAACACAAAACAGTTGGTGGAATACTTTAAAGGGGATTCAAAGTTGCAGGCAAAAAACCATTAGTCATAGTCAATACCGGGATGTAATAAAAAATAATGAGATTACGCCCACTGCAGTGCACAATTTGCAGATGATGCGGGAAACAATGTGTCACACCCAGCAGAGAAAGGTAGCTCTATGTCCTTTAGAGGACAAGAGGTATTACCTCACTCCATTTAAATCTTTCGCTTACGGACATCCACAAATTGCAGCGAGAGAGTTAGAGGAAGCCGTTAGCGAAGATGATGACACATTACCTAGAGCACCATTGTCGCCCTTCCCTCCACCTATGCCAAGAACATCCAGAATTCCCGATGTACAACCCTTTACTCTGGCGATCCAGTACCCCCGGATAAAAGGTTGTTCTAAAACACAGAAAGTGGACAGCAAATTGGTGGACGAGCAGCAGCAGCGGCAACAGCGGCAGCAGCAGCAGCTGTTGCAACCTGCATGGACTAAGCTGATTCCCTTCCCACCTGCCAAGAAAAGACGGCTGAGCTTTAGTAGACACGTGTGAGAAGAATGCACAGTTTTTCAATTAATGTAAATATGTACCATAGTAAGAGTATACACGTCACTCACTCAGCCTAAATGCCTTGTTTGTATATATATATATATATATATATATATATATATATATATATATATATATATATATATATATATATATATATATATATATATATATATATATATATATATATATATATATATATATATATATATATATATATATATATATATATATATATATATATATATATATATATATATGTGTGTGTGTGTGTGTGTGTGTGTGTGTGTGTGTGTGTGTGTGTGTGTGTGTGTAATTTTCACATAATGTAAATATGTTCTATAGTCAGAGTATTCGCATCACTCGCTCTGTGAATAAAAAAACAAATGCTCGCTTGTATATAACCATCACCAGCTAAAAATTATACACATGTATATGCCGTGTAATATATACATATGTCAATAAAAAACGTTATTTATTAAAATTAATTTAATCTACAACCTTCACCTTAATATATAACAACACGCAGATCATCGCATCCTCTCAGTACACCTTGAAATTTAAACATGGAAACTGGTCCTTTCCAAGGAGAAATCTTAAACCTTTTCGCTGTTCCTGCACGGATTATCATAGCAGGTTTCAGCAATAGTGGCAAATCTGTGTTGTGTCAAAACATAATAGAAATGTATGAGGCTAACTTTCACTGTATTTTATATTGAGGGTTGAGTGAACACCCTCTGGAAAGTCATCACACCATAAGCACCAAATTAAAAGTATCCTAAGAGATACTGAACCCTTTCAATTACTCGGAAAGAGGAGTGTAGGGTGGTAGTAAAAGACTGTCATTTGTATTTGATGATTGTTTTCTCGAAGCTAGCGACAATAAATTCATGACCCAAGCATTCACCACCGGACGGCATTCGAATATAACGGTGATCTTCATAACCCAGAACGTGTTCCACTCGGGTAAATTTAGTAGGACCATCAGTCTCAATTGCTCCCATTACATCCTCATGAAGAATCGTGACATTGATCAAATTGAAACTTTGGGCAGGCAATTGGCGGACATGTCGAAACTGGCTCGACACAATGAAGGTTATAAATATCTCCTAATTTTCATTGATCATTTTTCGGGGTTTTTACGCATTCTCCCCTTGAAAAAGAGGGATGGCCTTATTGTGCGCAATGCGCTAAAATGATTATAGAATCTACAGATTTTTCAGGTGTGTCTCGCCTGAACAGTGATGAAGGTAGGGAATTTATTAACCGGCAGGTAAGGAATTATCTGAAGAGTAAAAATGTATTGTTATATAGCGTCTATTCACGGGAAATTAAAGCTTCTATAGCTGAAAGGGGATAAGAACTATTAAAAACCGCATATACAAATACCTCACACACAACAACACTTTGAAATATATCGATGTTCTGCGAGACATAGTTAACACTTATAACAACTCGCCGCACAAGAGTTTGGGGCAGGGGCGCACGCCCGAGGAGGTGCACGCTATGAGAAGCGAAGCGGACATTAAAAATCAATTCTCGAGAATGTATAAAAATGCTTTTCCCACAACGAATCGCGTCACTTCATCCTTGAACATTGGAGACACCATACGTATAGCTGACGGAAACCGGAACGCAGTTTTCAGGAGGGGGTATACTGTTCAAAACACTCTAGAAATGTTTAAAATCAAGAAGCTCGTCACTCTGCAAAATCCCACAGCTTACATCTTAGAAGATTTAGCTGGAGAAGAAATAAAAGGCACATTTTACAGAGAAGAATTGATACCTACCGAATTACCCGAAACCTATGACATCACCATCTTAGACAGGAGGAGGAGAGGCAGCAAAACGCAGTATTATGTCAATTGGAAGGGTTATCCTGCACAATTTAATTCGCGGGTTGACGAATCGCAAATTGTGCGGACATGAGTTGTAAAAAGGGGGTTTTAATACGTAAAAACAAAGATTTTATTTTATTCATCTCTCGTTTATCCCCCTCCGAGAGGAGTAGAGTAATTCCAACATTAAGCAAAGCATTTATCGCCACCATAGCTGAAATTTTCAGAAATCTTCTTCGTGGTAATCTGACCAGAGAAAAAACATTTATTAAAAAACTCGGAAGGTGTAAGAGAGAGATCCGTCAAATATCCCTGAAATCTACATCATTAACGAAGAAGAAAAAAAATATTGAAGAGTCGCAAAGGCGGCGCCATTCTGTCCGTATTACTTCCTTTAGCGGCTAGTTTGGTAGGCAGTCTTTTTTTTAAAATAGAAAAAATAAATAAATAAATAAATAAAAAGAAAATAAAACAAAATGAAGGAATTCCACTTTGTACCATCTTTCATATATGAGAGGTTGACAAAAGGTCGGAAAACATACGTCAACAGCAATAATGCTAATAACCATAGTAATAACGTTAACATTAATGCCGACGGCGAAGACGGCGCTGGTGGGGGAGGGGGAGGAGGAGGGGGAGGTTGGGTTAATGCGGGGGCGGGTGTCGCACCCATTCCTCTTAACATGCAGAGAAATGTGAATTTTCCGGCAAATACCAAAACAGTTAAACCTCCACCTCCTGTTCCCCCTGTCGAGGACGATCATGTGAAGGAGGGAGAACAGCTAA
This sequence comes from Macrobrachium rosenbergii, assembly GCF_040412425.1. Lineage (NCBI taxonomy): Eukaryota > Metazoa > Arthropoda > Malacostraca > Decapoda > Palaemonidae > Macrobrachium > Macrobrachium rosenbergii. The sequence goes on from NC_089769.1 coordinate 29,321,501, forward strand.
TTTTAAATGTGCTCAACCGCGGAGTTCCCCGCAAAAGAGTTAATCCTGACCTGACTGGTATTATTCCTATATTATTCAAAGATCATCAAATACCATATGTGACTGCCTTGGTTAACCACTTGCAAAATTCAGGTGCGATTGAATGGAATGAAGAAGGGGACTTGTCCCACCCGTTTATGGGATATAACATTTTAGATGTTGCAAGAGAATTTCAAGCGAATAAGAAGACGGATGATAACAATGTACCCAGTTATAACTATATAATTGAACGGGGTGGTATTAGAGATCAGATGGTGCGAAACTCAGCTATAAAAAAACAGATAGAAGCATGGCTCAATTCACCTAGGAAAGGAGGGGGAGGAGGAGGAGGAGGGAGGAGAATAATGAAAAACAAGTTGGCAAAGAAAAAGGTTAACGTGTGGCAACCATATTGATGAGTCAAGAAATTAATGTGTTCAGTCCCGCAGCAGCAGCGATAAACTTTTTCACGAGTGAGTGACCGTTCTGACGCATATCACAAATTATCTGCGGCAAATTCTTCCCTTATCGCGAGGTTTAAGACCCGTTCAATCATGTTCGATCATGGGGGTGGGCTCGGAGATAAACCCGTTCAATCAAGAGGGTGGGTGTGGAGCCTAGCATGATGAATCACAGAGGGGAATATGAAGGGGTGTGGAAAGTTGAAGGAGTTTATGGAGGCATTAGGATTCCAGCTCTTGCAGCGTTAACGTGTACACCCTTCCAATTTTCACAGTTCAGAGATGGCTTCGTCACCTTGCAAGCTGGTTTTCGGGAGATTATCTGAGACCAAGTTCAAGAAGAAGTTGCCTGGTTATAGCTACTAACTGTGTAATGTGCTGGAATTATGGCATTGCTCAAGACATTGTGAGAGTTTACCCCTACGCCGACGTTGCAGGTCTCCGTTACAACAGAGCTGGGACGAGTTACGCTGCATTCCGCCACCGCAGGATAGAAGGTACCGCCATTTTGAGAGTGCCCGAGGGGGAGAATGCACTCAATGCGGAAGAACCCGACCTACCCGTCATTGCTACGTTGTTAACCCAATATGGAATTGGCGCTTCTGTGGAAGAGAACGAATTCGCCAAAACGAGTATAATGTACAAGCAAAATAATGTCATAATGACCATAATACAAGTCAAATAGTCTGTAAGAGTAATAACACCACTTCCAAATATTCGTCCCTCACAGGACAATGTTCGAATTTCTTCTTATGGCCGCTAGATAAGGTATTTTCATGGTAGTGGTCCTTAAACACTCACAGTGCAAACACACACACACACACACCACCCACCAAAACCAGAGTCCTCCCGTGAGTCCATATGGCTTCCGTCATATACCATGGGGGATTGCACATACGCACACACATACCCCACCAGAACATCACAATTTTTGAAAGTAAATTGTATTTTTCCTAACTATACAAACCTAAGGTACTTTACATTGGGAATTACTTTCAGGTGTAGGATGGAAATGGCCGCTCAACTCTTGAGCAAGGTGGTTAGGCAGTAACTACCGCCAGGTAGGCGGGAATGCCCGCCTGCCTGGATGTAAACAGTCCAGTTTGCCTTTCGGTCCAGGTTCAAATTGAGGGGTGGCATGAGGTGGGCACAGTATGCAATGTAAAGGACCTTAGGTTTGTATAGTTAGGAAAAATACAATTTACTTTCAAAAATTGTGATTTGTTCCGACACGATATACAAACCGTCGGTCCTTTACATTAGGAAGACTCACTGGTTGGAGGGAGGAATCTGAGTGAGTCTCCTGAACTGACTGGAGTTCTGCACACCTGGGTTACTTCTCCTGGTCGAAAGAGCGAGGAGGAGTACCGTGCCTCTGACATATTGATCGGAGTGTAGGAACTGCAAGAGCAAATGTCAGATACTGGACCCTTTCGCATAAGTGAGGAAAACGTAACTCCTACGAAATAGGCTGGAAGGATCTAGAGTCGAAGGCAGTAAGGGAAAGCTGAGATAGGGTTCCCTTATTGCCAGTCTCTCCTTCCTCCCCTTGCTAGAGGAAGGAGCGGAATTGCTTCTATGATTCTATAAGAAAAATAGAACCGGTGCTCAATGTTTAGTCTTACCGCATCAGTGCCAGTTCCAGCAGCTATTGGTTCGAGTCCTATTCTCATCCCTAAGGAGGAGAAGTTGGAGGACGGGGAAGGAGGAGGGAGAGGCCAGTCACTCTCGGAATACTTCTCACTTCTAGAACCAACACCTTAGGCGAGATGCTACTCGTCCTCTTGAAGGAGCCGGGTAAGACAACACAACTTGTTGAGCAGCCACCACAGAGCCAAGGAAAAAGGGTTCCAAGGGCCTGTGGGCAAGACCGAAGGAAAAGACAAGTGTGGTCTAAGGGACCACGCCTTGCTTCCAGACCGACAGAAACTTCCGGAATGTGAAGGATGGACCAAGCCATCAACTTCGTGAGCTCTCGGGTGGAAGGTACCGGTATCGTCGTCGTCAGCTGCCGAGTACCTCCTTTGGTCACTTCACTAAGTCAGGAGAAAGATGTGTCCTTAGGCACTTCTTCCTTGGGAGAGACAGTACTAGCAAAAACGTTGACGACATCCAGGTTAGGAATGTCGAGCCTTTCGGAAAGTACCACAGCTCCCTAACAGGACAAAGTAACGAATGATCTGATCATCGACACAAAGTCCGAGGAGGAGGGGAACAAGAAGGACTCAAACCCAACAGTAGATGCCAATGGATTTGGAGTCCACCTATGACATCTGAGAAGGAGTTGAGGTATGATCCCCATCCCTGTTCTTCCATCTTCTATGCTAAGGCCAGGGTAAGATGAGAGATGGTCCTGAGAGGGCATATCTCTATCCGACGACTCTCGTAAGGCGCATGCAGAGCACGGACAGGAACCCTAAGCGAGAGTCACATGCCACCCAGGGAACAGTTCCCTGGGACAGCACGACTGAAGGAGCTTCTCATCCGTAGCTAACTGTCGACTGAGGAGACGAAGGCTACTTCAGATAGAAGACTAGGTCGCAAGGGCCTACGTTCTTCACAAATGAAATGGAGAGAAGCAACCCTCGGCAGAGAAGATGAGGAAGTCCAGACTTGACAAGCGACTCTGACCCGAGAAGAAGTTACGTTAACGACACCACCAGCGAAGACGGATCCAGTCCCTGGGACTGTGTTGCAGAGGACTTCAAGGGATATCCAGCTATATCCGTTGCGCTCGGCGAGAAAGCCTGTGCTTGCAAGGAAAGCTGGAAAGTCTCCCAGTCCTGAACACACAGGGATGTACTGCCTCAAGAACCACATCTTGTGTAGCTGCTACAGGAGGTTGGGTCAAGCGGAATTCTTCTCGATGCCTCGGCAATCAGGTCGGATGAAGGCGAAGTCTTCAAGTATTTGTCTGTAACTCAGGGTGAGCAATGTTTGTGAACCCCTAGTGAAACAGACAAATACGGAGGGAAAAAAAGTCAATATCGAGTTTTCACCAAAAAGACAGCATGCCTCACCAGAGCGGCCCCTGGTCTTGTATGAAGGAGCGAGAAAACAACTACTGACTTGTGTGCAGGGAGGCAACAGAAGGACAGTAGGGATTTCTCAGTCGAGCAGGCTCTGCATGAATCTTCATGAAGAAAGAGTGAGCAGCATGTTCCGTCCCAATCACTCAAACCCGAGGCCAGGCTTGCCTACCAATACATCCCCACCAGGAATGCATCTGGTTAATTGAACAGATGAGTATGCAATAGAACAACACTCGAGTACCTGCAAATGTTGAGATGAAACAGGAGGAAAAAACGATTGCCTCTTGTTTGTCGACAAATGCCACTACTGTACTTTTGTTGTTCAATGAAACCAGTGAGTGTCGCAAAACCCATCCTGAATTCTCGGATGGCCAAAAGGCTGCCCTAAGCCCAGGACGGTGATGAGAAGGTACTAATCGTCTTGGTCACACAACTTCAAGACAAGGTCTTACCAGTGTGCGCCTATTCCTCAATCTGCGAATCTGTAAGTAGATGCAAGATGTGAGGGGAATATGCAAGCATATTCAAAGGTTCCTTCAATCAAGCATTAACCTACCTCTTTCCTCATACATCGAAGAGGAAAGAACGATGGAGGAATGGAAGCAGACTTCCATTCTCCACCATGGGGAAGCTTCTGCAAGATGACAGGGTACCGAGCCAATTAGCTCTAGCCGGGCTGGCATTTCCCAAATCGGGAGCACAGGAGAGGAGGCAGGATGGAAGTTCGATGGAAAGAATTGCCGAGACCTAGGGGAAAAAGATACTTCTCCTGAAGGAATCCATTCCCAGGTCTCAGCAATGTCACTGCCAGTTCCAGAGACTCGATAAGTATCATTTCGTCCGGGCATCAGCAGCTGCAATCTTCTTCTGAAGCCTAGGACTTCTTAGCTAAGGAGTTGAGGGAGGCTAGCTTGATCTCAAGGTCGAGTTGAGATGACTAAGACCCAAAGTTCTTTTCCATTGGCCAAAGGACAAGTCAGTGCCCTGGTACAAACTTTGATTACCGAGGTATCTGACAAATCTCTGAAAGAGAAAGGCAGAACCAAGTAAAGGTTCGTTTCTAAGGGTCGAGCCAACTCGGGACTTACAAAACTGGAGATCCGAATTGGGACAAAGTCCTTCTTCTTAGCACCAGAATTGCCCAAAAAACTGCAGTTGGCAAGACCCTCCGAGGTAAGAAGAATTCATATTCTGTCGAGGCAGGGGTGGAAGCTTGCAACCTGAATTAACTCTTTCGAAGAGAAGAATTCATCAAGTCAAGAAAGCTCACCGAAGCCAGGACCGTGGCGGTCCCCGACACTCTCGGTCCCTCGGGAACTGCAAGGGTTGTGAGTGATGAAGATTATTAATTGGGGGAGCCGTGGTCCTGTCCCGGGGATCCTTGCGCCGATTCGTCGGCGCGAAATTCTCCAAAAACACGGGGGTGATCGCAACTTGAAGAGGAAGACCCTTGCTGTTTCTGAAGCGTGAAGCTCCTGTACCTCTCTCCTCGGAGGGGAGACCTTGACGGATCTCATAAAACCCTCCTCGGCTACCTGGTTATACTACAAGAGAATTGGGGGCCCAACACCCAAAGCATGCCAGGCAGCCGCACTCCGAAGATAATTTCATCGGCGCTCTCTCTCTGTCTGTCTCACGCCTCTCGGAACAACCGAGAGGAGAAGGGAACAGGTGAGGAAAAAGAGTATCCCTACCTGTACAGCCAGTAAGATAAGCAGGAGAGGCGGACCGTGAGCGATACTCAACCGAAGGAGATTACTGCCACACGGGGGAAGAAGAGTGCTTGTGTCGTGGCAAAGCACTTTCCTGGGAAGAGCAAAAAGTTCACTCGAACATAGCCAAGAACCCGAATCGGATCACGCGAATGCGATCCAGCTGGTTGGTATGCGACGGACTGGGAGGCAGGCAGGGCGAGCCGAGCCAGTCTGGCAAGCTGAGTTGAGCCGAGCCGAGCCAGTCTATTGAGCACGACAGGGGGCCAAGCCGAGCCGAGCCGAGCCGATCACGTGAACACAATCGTAACTGGGCAGGCTGGACTTGTCTGCTGTGAACAATTGCTAAATTCCTTCGAGGCCGAGGCCCCTTGAAAAGAAGGTTCAAAGGGGAATTCTGTGTCTGCTATCTTGCATGCTCGAACCCTTAAGTTCAAGACACAAGAATGAAGCCCGGCCGAGCAACCGAAGCAACTGGCAGGCAGTATCGAGACACCTGGCATCTCGGCACCCAGACGCCCGGGCGTCTCGGCACCCAGACACTTGGGTGTCCCGGCAACCAGACACCTGGGTGTCTCGGCACTTTCTCTCGTCCTGTGCCTCTCGTCAGGAGTGCGCTCGCGATTCATAGAATTCGAGCTACCCACGAGACTTCCAAAAATTGGGAGAGGCTGCTTTGTTTCCTAATAGATCGAAAGAGCCAAGCACAGAACTAGTCTTAGATGCAGACTTCCAAGACTGGCAATAAGGGTGTGGCCCCCAAGAGGCCACGCTCTCGCAGCCCCCGAAACGCAAGATCCCACAGGAGAATGCGAATCGGTTCTTGTCTGAGGGCGGGAAGAGCCAACAAGAGAAACTTGTCTCCCGGAAGAGAGTCAGCCCATTAGAAGTCCCGCAGGACTCCCGAAGGGAACATCTTCCCTGCTTCTTCTGATGTTCGAACCAACAGGATTGAGACACCAGGCTGGGAACCCGACCGAGCACTGGCAAGCACTTGGGGAGCGCTTGTGGTGCTGGCAGGAAGAGGAGCCGAGACACCTGGGTGCCTCAGCCCTTTCTCTCTCACTGCTCCTGAACTGGGCCGAGGAAAATCTCTCCAGACCAGATCGGGATACTCGATATTCCACAGAATCTTGAGGACTGGGAACGGGATCGCAAACCGAAACACAAAACCCAGGGCTATGCAAATCGGTTCCTAACCCGAAGGTCGGGAAGAGTCAACGAGAGACCCACTGCCTCCTTGGAAGGAGGCAGTTCCGAGGCGTCCAAGGGCATCAAGGGGAAGAAGCAGCATTCCTCTCCTTTGGTCGATGGAGGTCTGTCCGATTCTCAGGACCCCCTTGGACCTTGGGAGAGGAAGGGAAGACGCAGCAGAAGACAAAATCGAAGATAAGATGAAGAAGACGGCGGCTACTTCCACAGGGCGGCTTCTTTCACCTCCACTCCTACATCTTCTACAGGATGGTGGACACGAAACATCGTAACCTCTAGGGCAGTCTGGCAGGAACACAACAGACGTGGCCCAGGACACTACCACCAGGAGAAGCAGCAGACATGCTCAGGACAGCTAATGCAGGAGCTATGGCAGCAGTTCGGAAGGCAGGAGCTACTGCAATGGCCAGGAACACCACTTCAACAGGGCAACTTCCTTCATCTTCACGCTAACATCTTCTACAGGATGGCAGACATCGTAACCCCTGGGGCAGTTGGCTGGAACACAACGGAAGCGGCCCCGGGCAGGACTGCCAGGAGAAGTGGCAGGCATGATCAGGACAGCCGATGCAGGAGCTACGGCAGAGGTTCGGAGGGCAGGAGCTATTGCAACGGCCAGCAACATCACTTCCACAAGGCGACTTCCTTCCCCTTCATGCCAACATCTTCTACAAGATGGCAGACATCGTAACCTCCAGGGCAGCTGGCAGGAACACAACGGAAGTGGCCCCAGGCATGACCACTAGGAAAAGTAGCTGGCACGATCAGGACAGCCGATGCAGGAACTACGTTAGCGGTTCGGAAGGCAGGAGCTACTGCAACGGACAGAAATGTCACATGAAAGTCACCAGCAGCGACAGGAACGTTCAGGGCAGCTGCGGCAGGAGACCAGGAAGAACAGCCCAGAGACTGTCGTCAAGTTAACAAGAGCATAACACAGGTAACAGCATGAGTAGATGGACCACAGGTACTCCGGAGGCAGTGCAACAGCATACATGAAGCCCAGCAATGACAGCAATCGATCCACATCGGCGGGAACAGAGTCAGAATGATCCCGACATGGAAATATGTCATCTAACCAGGTATTGTGGTCAATCCTGAAGCAACACTGAATGAATGTCGGGACTGCTTTATGCGAGATATCCTTTGATATATCCAGCCAACTACTGCTGTGTCTGCGATGCTCACTGTCAACCTGAAAGAAAAGCAAAGATGATTAGTAGAGGGAGACTCCTCTCGCTACAAGGGGAACTGCCCTACGCAGCAGGAGGAGGTACTCTACAAGAGGTCGCCTGATTGCTCCCCGCCCCTGGTCTTTGCCCAACCAGCGAGCGAAGAGGGCCAAGGAGAGAGATCTACTAAAGGGGAGAAGGAAGAACCTACGGGAAGAGAAAAAAGGATGGAGGGGAGGCCATCAAGGGCGCCGTGGAAGCAAAACTTTAACTGATGATGGCCGCAACCTCCCACCCGGCCCCCAGTTCTCCAAGCGCAGGCGGCAAGCAACACTCAGCATAAGTAGGAAAGAATTAGTGATGCCCATTATACACGGAGGGCGGAAGCCCAAGAAGGGAACGAACTCTTACGTCCCGATGAATGTAGGGGAGTGAAGATATTACATCCCAAACTATATCTCCGAATGTACAGGGGCGCCTCCAGTATTTACGTAAAGGGCTGCTGGAAGAGAAGCATTATCACTCTGTTACGCTTCTCCAATAACGCCCTTATGCAAGGTTATTACAAATCGTGGGTTTGTATTAATAAATATCAAACACACGTATATATAAATAAAAATACAGAAAGATCCCACGGGGATAATAAGAGCTTAACGACAGTTAGGCAGAGAGAATGAAAACACACCAGCAACGCATGACGGCCGAAAGCAAACTGGAATGTTTACATCCGGGCAGGTGGGTATTCCCGCCTATCTGGTGCTAGTTACTACCTAACCACCTTGCTCAAGAGTTTAACGGCTGTTTCCAGCCTACGCCTGAAAGTAATTCCTAATGTAAAGGACCGATGGTTTGTATATCGTGTCGTAACAATGGGCATTTCCACTGCATTAGTTCAGTAACCAAATGAACACACGTTTCCATGCACTTGAGGCGTGAAAAGATAACTTGCGGCATCCATCTGAGCAATCTTCCAATGTCAGCACAAACATATTCGTCAGATCCCAAATGCATACATCAGACATTACTCTCTACTGGCACCACCGCCTCTACAGCAGAAGTGCCCTGTTCGGTCATCACCCATCACTTTCAAAGGTCACCCCCGTGACTGTTACAGGAGCTCGGACCACCTACCCTGGACGTCCTTGTCCAGTTATGATAACTGTCCAATCGAAAGTTCAGTAGGGCCAACTCCAATATCATAGCAAACTTTCTGCGCTAGATACGAAAAATTATATGTCTCGTAACACAGGTATTATTCCAATAACAGTTCTTTTATAGAACGCAACTCTTGAAATCTTGCATTCTTGGTGATCCAATTATGCTGAATGGCTTGTGACTGCACAAGCCCATGTTGAATGCAGTGCTCACGAATCCTTTGTGCCAAACAAGTGTCTCCCAGCAACAACGGCGATTTGTAGACGTCCTTCCCGACGCCTCTCCAAAATCCTGGATCTTCTCATGAAAGTGCAGGTGTAGCAACCTGCAGGCGTATCGTAGACGGCTCCCATATCTAACTTGTATAAGTTGAGGCTAATAGAAGACATTCCGAGCAGTTCTGCTGCGAGGAAGTGGTGTCTTACGTAAGTCGGTCATATCGACAGTCAACTAAAAAAATAACTAGTCTCATCACTATGCCATATTATTACTGAATTATTAAAACTACAAGGGCAAATGGTCATAAGTTGAAAATGTGAAATAATTCCAAGTTTCTAACTGGAACTTTCACAATCAACCCACTATCAGGTACCCTAACTCTAAGATACTATTCATAAAAAAATATTCTACCTAGTAAAAAAATTACCCGAGAAACCTACAAATATACTAAATTCATTAAAGGCAATCCTAACCATCTGGGAGGTAACATCTCGTAAAGTCATCAAAGTTTTACCCTGGTTAGCAAATACTGTCAAAACCTGCTCAATTCTCAGCAAAACAGCAATGATCATAACAACTACAATTAACAATGGCACAGCCCTCTTAATTCAAAAAGAGAACTGAAAAATCCAAATACCCAGACTTGGAAGCCATATTAAAGTCTTCCTAATCCTATCCTAAACCTCACTGACGTACCCAAACCTGTAACAGATCAGACAAATTCCGTCCGATATACCAATTAACCCTAAAAAAAACAAAAATCCTACATAACAAACCCTTATTCCTGTAACTCTATATTCAAAGTTATTGCGTCAGACACCAACTATACATCATAATATTCTTACATAATAACACACGGGCCTAACCTCACTACAAAATTAGGCCATGTCACGACTCACAAAAGTCATGTGAATGTGAACCATTAACTCAAAACAACAAATTACTAACGCCAAATGCAAACAATGAAGTCCGTAACTACAGATGCAATCCATCAAGCAAAAAAAAAAAAAAATAAATAAAAAAATTCCTATATCTATGAAACTCTGTTGTATTCGGCACATAATTTTAACTAAGTAATGCAACACATAAGAACAAAAACTGAACTTGGATAATTAAAGATTTGTCTAACTCTAAGGACTAATGTCCTCCCTAGTTAAAGAAAAAACTCCTACAACTTACGCCCATTTAAAACCCATTTAGATATATGTGTCAACCGAGACACACCCGTGTTTTCATCCAGAACAACAAATCTATTTCTCTTCTTTGCTTCTACAATGCAGAGAGGACCTTCAAATTTAGTACCCAGCTTATAGTTCAACTAATTCCTGACATTTATCTTCACATAAACCCTATCTCCAACAACCACTTTAACACTGCCTGGCTTTGCATTGCTCCTATCTACCATGTCTCGCGTTTTCATTTCAAGATTCTTAGCAAGGCGCACATATCTCTCTTTTGTGGTACCTACCAGTGATCCAGCTGTATCGTCACCTGATGGTGGGGCAGCAAATCGAACGCACCCCGTGCTGGGTGACCAAACAGCGCCTCATTGGGTGACATTCCAATGGTATAACTGAACATAGTGTTAATACTATATTGAACTTGTGGAAGATATCGATCTCAATTTGGATCATTACCTCTCCCACAGTCATCCGAAGAGCTTCAATGACCTTCCTGTTTGCTCGTTCACACAGGCCATTCGCTTCTGGTCTATATGGGATAATAGTGACTTTCCTAATGCCCATTACATCCGCAAGATACTGTAAGGCCGTATACACAAATTCCCTCCCATTATCTGTAATCAGAACCTCTGATACCCCGTACCAGCAAATATACCCATTAAAGAATGTGATTGCCACCTCTTCCGCTGTTTTATGCTTCAATGGGAAAATCTCTACAAACCTAGTTAATTCGTCAACAACCACCAACAGGTGCCTATGGCCATAACTACATTCACAGAAATTGCTCAGCAGGTCCATGTGGACTCTTGCTGCGGGTCTGGTAGGAATCAGGAATGAACCCAATTTACACGAAACGACCCTCAATACCTTACATGCATTACAAACTGAATAAATTCTCACAAAGTCTTCCACCACACTAAGCATATTCTTCCCAAAGAATTGTCCCTGTACATTTTGATACGTCTTCTCAATCCCCAAATGCGGACTGCCAGACCTACTCTGAACAATATCTAACACCATAGGTACTAAACTCGTAGGAATGACTATTTGCGTCTGTATCCCCCTCATCTTCACTATTTCTCAGTCTGTATCTAATCTTCCTAACAAATTACCCTCTAGTTCAAGCCCTGCAAAAGGCAGCTTATTACCCTTCGTAACTAATTCCCCTCTAAGAAACGCCCTTGCGTCTCCCAGAATTTCATCTTCATCTAGCTTAGCTTGTACTAAACTAATATCCCAATCTATGCTATCTCCCAATATGTAACATACATGAGTACCTTCCTCATCAGAAAATCTTCTACTAAAGGCGTCTGCTATGACATTCTGTCTACCCTCTATATACTTCAGCTTAACATCAAAATCTCTGATTGTCAAATACCACCGGCTCTTTTTGGGGGAAAATCCGGTTTATTAAAAAGATCCAACAATAGCTTATGATCTGTCAGAACCTCTTCTTGATTGCCCATCAATATCATCTTAAAATGAATGAGAGACGAGGCCATGGCAAAGGCCTCTTTGTCTACTACCGACCATAACCGTTCATTACTACCTTGTGTCTTAAACTTCCTACTGTAATATGCGATCGGATGGAGTCTTCCATCGAATTTCTGCGTAAGGCATGCCCCTATACCATCATAACTAGCATCTGTTACGAACGTGAAAGGATGTTCCAAATCAGGAAACTCCAACACTGGCGGATTTACTAAGGCATCCTTAATTTTTTGAAAAGCTACCTGCTGTTCATCTCCCCATACAAACTGCACATCATCCCTCAGAACATCTGTCAAAGGAGATGCCAGAACAGAAAATCCCTTCACAAATCTACGGAAAAATCCAGCCACCCCTAAAAAAGGCCGAACCTGCTTCTTAGTCTTGGGAGTGGCAAACTCTACAATTGCCCTAACTTTATCATCATTCACTCTAACACCCTCTTTAGAAATGACATGACCTAATAAATATACTATCTGCTTCTTGAAAAAATTACACTTAGCTAACTTTATCTCCAAACCCACTAATCTAAGTCTTCTAAAAACTTCCCTAAGAACTTCTAAATGCTCTTTTACTGAATCAGTGGCAACTAGGATATCGTCCATGTATAGGAAGATATGTTTCCCTAACAAACCATGCAAAACTGTATTCATTAGCCTAGTAAATGTCATCGGACTGCCTGTTAAACCAAACAGCATTCGTGCGAACTCATAATGCCCCTTCGGCAAAGAGAAGGCCGTGTACTCTCGACTCTCCTCACTAAGCGGTACCTGCAAATACCCTTGTATTAGATCAGTTGAGGAATAGACACCCTTTCATCCTATCTCTACAAATAAATCTAGCAAACACGCCACAGGGTAGCTATCAGGAATGGTTTTCTCATTCAGTTTTCTAAAGTCTACACAAACACAGACTTAACCATCCTTCTTAGGCACTGCTAGCAACGGGAAATTAAAGGGTGATGAACTGGGCCTAAAAATGCCTTCTTCTTCTCACTTATTAACCTCTTGCTCTACCTGTTCCCTAATCTGAAAAGGAATCCTATATGAAGGAACAAAAATAGGCTTAGTTTTTTCCTCCAAGTGAACCTTGTGTTCTAACACATTTGTTAATCCCCTTTAAGTGCAACTATGTCCGCAAACTCGGCCAGAACATCTTCTATGCCCCCAGCATATTCTTTATAATCAGCATTGGCTAACTGATCCCTAAAAACTTGCCTTCTAGCTTGTAATTCCTCTATAGAAAAAGTACAAAAAATCCCTGACAACATTCACTGAATTATCTTCATCGACCCAGTCAACAAAGTCGATTGCATAAGTATCCTTCTGGTAATTGCAAACTGAATCATTGCAGTTTAGCAATTCCACCCAGGTATTCCCTGAACCTGATACACTATTTATAGAACCCGTACACAAAACCCCTTTCAGCTCCTCGTTACCTTCATCCATACACATTTGTCTGGATTTATGCACTCCTTTCACTCGAACTTTCACCATAGCAACCATTCATGGACCAAGCACCACGTCATCCGTCAAGACCCCCTTATAGCACTTCTCATCCCCCGACACAATTCAGCATTCACCCCCAGATCCTCATGTACACCTGATCCATCGTCATCCACTACACTCATATCCGTTCCCTCATACGGCACAAACACCCCAGGTACTTCCACAGTTATACCGCAAACCCCCGTGTGAACCAAGATCTTTCGTCTCCGACATGCAGGATGACCTAGTAATAACGTATTGCTAAAAGCACACCCCCGTATAACGAAAAATGGTTCTGTCAAAGATCTACCCCCAAGAGATGAATCTACATCTACGTATCCCAAAATCTGTAACCTGTTTGCTTGAACATCGCAAACAACTTCTTTAGCAGCCCTCAAAGAGCGATCGGGAAACATCTATCTGAACAAATCATAATTAATTAAATTAATGGAGGCGCCTGTATCTATAAAGACCCTTACATGTATACCATGTACAGACCCAGTTACAACTGGCTTCGACCCTGAGGGTTCCCCCAGAAGTCCTGTATCCCATCCAATTTTCTTTTACAACCGATTGGTCTTTAGACAATGCCTGCCGATCACAAGCTCCCTTCGAAAAATTCTCGTGAGGAACTCCCGTATCTGAGCTACCAAAATTCTGAAATGGAGGCCTATCATTATACTGTCCCCGAGACGGGCAAGATCGCCAAGGATGACCATTACATCTGCCACAATACTTAAGACGGCAAAATCTCTTAATGTGTCCCTGCATATTACAATTAAAGCAACGACCCCGTGGGATCCTAAAATTCAAGCCAACCATTGATCTTTGGCTATTCCAACCTTCGAAAAAATTCTTCGGACGGCGGATTGGATCTCTGGGCCCTACACAACCATAGGCTGACCTAAGGAATCTCTGATTACTATTTCCCCTCCTCATTTTTGCCACTTTCTTCTTCGTAAACAAATCCGTTAACTTATTCTTGGCTAATCACAAATAAAAAAAAAAGCCCAAGTCCCCGAAAGTACACCCTTTACAGAAAAACACAAGAAAAAAAAAAAAAAAAAAAAACAATTTCATCTTGAAATAATTCCCATACAACACGAAACCTAGAATGTTAATTCCCTTTACTCTAACAATTAATTCCCAAAACTCAAAAGAAGGTACTAAACAAACCCACTATTAAATCCCAAAGTTAATTGAAACCACAATCAAATCTAAAATTAACTAAACCCAAAATTAAATTATTAAAAAATTAATTACCTTAATTAAATTCAAAATTAAGTAAGCCCAAAACTAAATTCACAATTAAGTAAACTCATAAGGAAATTCACAATTAACTAAACCCATCATTAAATTAAACCTCAAAATTAAATTCAAAATTAACTAACCCCCACGATTAAATCCAAAGTCCCATAAAAAAAAAAAAATGCTGGCTGAGCGCACAGTTGATTTGCCCTTTAGTAGGTCAGACCTACTTCACTTCTTCAAGGTCAAACAACAACCAAAAAAAAACAATCAGTCCTCACAAAGAGAATGGGCATCCACTCTCACGTATAGAAAATGTAAGAGAGAGAGAGAAAGAGAGAGAGAGAGAAAGGAAAAGGAAAAGAATTCATCCCTTCCCCTCAGTGCAACACCTCACTCCCCCTAACCTCATTCAAGGTCCCTGAAGCATACAGAAAATACGCTGAGCGCACCACCTTTGCCGTCGCCAGGCTGAATCAACTCAAGCAACCCCACCCACTTTACATACACATATGCACCCAAAGTAAAGCACGTATGTGTGTAATTATAAGAATAAGAGAAAAAAAGTATTAAAAAATAATAAGAAATGTATACACACTTGCATAAAAAATGTTTGCACACAGTAATTCACAAATGTCAAACAAATTCCTACCCAATTATCAAAGTCCCCAGAAATAATGCAACAACATAAAATATTCCCCTTGTTAAACCCTAAAAGCCGATGCAAACTACTGATTGTTAAAAATATATGAAACACGCTCAAAATGCAGTGGCACTGCTCCAGCGCACAGCGAAGCAAGCAAGACGCTCCACCTAAACCAGTGATGTCACTGATACGTCACTCAGGAGATGGTGTCACTACAGCCACCGCTCCAAAAAATAAATCAGTTGCAGGTATAATAATAAGAAAATGATAACACTTATGTGCATTTCTGCTTAACAGCGCATGAATTCTCTCACCAAAGAAAGAGAGAAGAAGCAAAAAAAAAAGGATAACACACTCACACGTATTTTCACATATTTTAACACACAAGCGGTCAAGATACCGCAACTAAATACGCAACACGCATTATATATGCCTAAACACTCCCCAATATGAACTAATGCCCTATTAATCCCCATATTAACAACATTTCGCCTCGATATGCATTACTAACACACACCGAGGAACACCTCGAGAAAAAGACTGACTCATCAGAGTCGCTTGGCAACAGCTCCCTAATCTGAATCGCTGACGGCAACAAAATCCTATTCTGAGATGCCAATACTAGAATTACTAAATGATGTCTCTTCGGAAGCGTATCCCTAACTATCTACTTATCTATCTAAGTCTAACACTGCTGCCCACCACTATTATCCAGCCTGGGTTCGAGAGCCAGCTGTTTATTGAAGTAACTGTTTTAAGAACAGAATTTAGCATCTCACCTTTCTTGCGATGTTTCTGGTACCTGTGGCCTTACCTGGGTCAGCAGATCCCTTCTCTTTTCATCATAAGATTCTCTCTAGACCTGTCTTTATACAAAGGCCTACTGAAATGAGACACTGATATAGAAAACTAGACTTAATTGACAAATTTAACAGAAGTAACTCTGCAAAAACTACGGTCATGAAATGGAGTGACTCACACTCCCTACCAAAGGAACACATTATCAGAGAAAATACTGTTTCACAAAGAAGCATAAACAATATTTTATGCCAAACAATAATAGGCAGTGACCCCTTTGTCATCAAGCAAAATAATAAGGTCGTAATGACCACAATACGAGTCAAATAGTCTGCAAGAGTAATAACACCACTTCCAAATATTCGTCCCTCACAGGAAAATATTCGAATTTCTTCTTATGGCCTCTAGATAAGGTATTTTTATGGTGGTGGTCCTTAGACACTCGCAATGCAAACACACACACCACCCACCGAAACCAGAGTCGTCCCGTGAGTCCATATGCCTCCCTTCATATATCATGGGGGATTGCACATACGCACGCACATACCCCATTCACAGGCTCTTCAATTTCTTCCGTCTGGATATTTTCGGCTTCGTAGTTACAAGCATATCCAAAAAAGCGCGAAGAATTCGAGAAGTTAAGAGGGCATTGTGGCTATTAGAATTACATATGTGTCTGGTAAAAGTGACCAGTAGATTCTACATATATATTTCAGCCTAAAAAGCAATAAAAACGATTGCCCACTTGGCTACGATGGTGAGGATGGGTCTATTCCAGCTCTAACAAAACATATCTGAAAACGACAGGTATATGTATGTACGAGAGGCGATAGACTTTTATCCTTCTTGTAGCCAAATCGGCAACGTGACCTCCTTGTGAATATGGTAATGCGGGTTCGATTCTCGCGACCACCATTCACAGGCTCTTCAATTTCTTCCGTCTGGATATTTTCGGCTTCGTAGTTACAAGCATATCCAAAAAAGCACGAAGAATTCGAGAAATTAAGAGGGCATTGTGGCTATTAGAATTACATATGTGTCTGGTAAAAGTGACCAGTAGATTATATATATATATATATATATATATATATATATATATATATATATATATATATATATATATATATATATATATATATATATATATATATATATATATATATATATATATATATATATATATATATATAATTTCATGATGTTGCCTTGTAATACATATATCCTCCTATAATTTTGACATATTTACTTTTTTCATGTGTTATGTTTAATGATAATGGTTGTTAAAGTGTCATATTTAGTTTGGCATCAGATCTCAAAAGAGCTAATGATTACTTGATAGCGTAATATAGAATTGTTATTATAATTTTAATAGTAACGTAATTTAGAACGAATATCTTTCTTGGTAGTATGTGAACACGTGTGTGTGTCCACCAGGGCTTGTTTCATTTCAGTTGTCATCAGTTGAGATAAGAGGGAACGCTTTGTTTTGGGTTAGCGATGACAGGTTTACAAAACAAACCCCCGATTCGTCCCATACGGGCTCGAGACGAGTGATTTCACGTTGTTACATGTTCAAGTCACGTACACCACTTGGAGAGAAAGAATACATGTCCTGATCAATTACGTCATGTTTTGTAAGATTGCGTTCAAAACGTTTTGCTGGGATGACGTAACTTTCTTCTAGAAGCTTCTCCATTGTATCTCGTACCCAAAACGCTTTAGTGACGTCACCTCCCTGCTTCTAGAACTTTTGTATCTCGTACCCAAAATGCTTTAATGACATCATGTAATTGTTTCGTGTTTCTGGAATCCTAAAATCTATTTCGTTCTGATTTCTGAGACCAGTTGAATTAGTACCCTCTCTCTCTCTCTCATTCCTAATTAGGAAGAGATTACTTTTAACGTAATTTTTTGTGGTTACTTTTAACATTAACTTTTGAGATTTGAATTTAGCAAAGTTATTTAGTTCGTAACGGCGCCTGGTAAAAAAGTGTGTATTGTGTAACGCAGCTGCAGCAAGTGATTTACAGAGGTTTTCACAAGTTGTGTAAGGTAACGTGAAATTTTACTTATTGATACCATGGTATGATAAGTTAGGAAATTTTGAAAAAGTGAAATCGTTATTGATAAATCTTACGTGTATTTTTGTGTGTTTTTCTATTTAAAATTTCTTTATATTTTCACATTTTTTTATGTTTGTGATGTAACATTTATTTACATAGCATTGTAAATATTTCTTGGTAATTTAACATTGCATACTTAATTTAACATTGCATACTTGATTTCATTTATTGAGATTTTCTTTTTAAATCTTGAGTAATTCTTGATAGTTTAAATTTTGCTTGATTAATTTAAATTCTTGATAAAATTTTTGTGAATTAGATTTGTTTCATAATTAATTCAAGAATTCATTGGGTTTTGTGTTATTTTCAACTAATAGTAAATTTTTCAGATTGTGAATTCTAAATAATTGTGAATTTTAATTATAAACTTTGAATCTGAAAATAAATTTTTGTATTTAACATTTTTAGAAAAAAAGTGTTTCATTTATTGACCATCAGTGAATAGGATTCATTGTGTGTGCATAAGGCAAAGTGATAAACATGTTTTGTTCTTTTAGTTTTGCTAAAGTGAATTAAGACCAGGGAAACAGAGTTTTTTGATTGGAGTGATGCCCTTCTACTCTAGAATATTTCTAGCGTAATTTTTGATACCTCACACATATTCTGATAGACTTAGTTTGATTTTTCAAGTGATTGATAAATAAGTTTTTTCTTAAGGGATCACTGTTACCTTTAGAGTACTCAGTCGTAACAATTAATGTTATGAGAGTTCAGGATTAGTATCTGGCTGAAGTGAGGTATATTTTTGAATTTTGAGATTAGTTGTGTAATAACCAGGTACTTGATACGCATCGTGACATTATAATATATATATATATATATATATATATATATATATATATATATATATATATATATGGTATATATATATATATATATATATATATATATATTATATATATATATATATATATATATATATTATATATATACATATATATATATATATATATATATATATATTTATATGATATATATATATATATATATATATATATATATATATATATATATATATATATATATATATATATATATTATAATATATATATATATATATATATATATATATATATATATATATATATATATATATATATATATATATATATATATATATATATATATATATATATATATATATATATATATATATATATATATATATATATATATATATATATATACATATATATATATTATATTTAGGATATATATATATATGTACATATGATATATATATATATATATATACATATATATATATATATATATAAGTATATATATATGCAGCTTATATATTATATATATATTTATAAGATAATATATCATGATTAAATATATATATATATATATATATATATATATATGATATATATAATTTAATATATATGTTATATAGTACTCTCAAAGGTTCAAGAAAGGAAACAACAATCTCAAGAAAAAAAATATACCACTTCAGCCAGAAAAACTCTCATAACATTAATTATTATGACTGAGTACTCTTCCAAATCAGTGATCCTATAAAAAAAACCTATTTATTACTTGAAAAATCAAACTATGTCTATCAGAATATGTAGGTATCAAAATTTAAACTAGAAATATTCTAGAATAAGGACATCATTCCATGTAAAAACTCTAACTGTTTCCCTGGTCTTAATTCACAAAAGAAAACTAAAGAACAAAACAGGTTTATCACTTTGCCTTATGCAAACACAATCAGTCCTATTCACTGGTGATCAATAAATTAAACACTTTCTAAAAATGTAATATACATAAATTTATTTTTAAATTCAAAGTTTATAATTAGAATTTACAATTAATTAGAATTCAAATCTGAAAAATTTAAAGAAATTACTTGAAAATAACACAACACTAATTAATTCTTGAATTAAACCATGAAACAAAACTAACTCACAAAAACTTTATCAGGAATTTAAATTAATCAAGCAAAATTTAAACTATCGAGAATTACTCAATATTTAAAAGGAAAATCTTAACAAATGAAATATTAATCAAGTATGCAATGTTAAATTACCAAGAAATATTTAGACTGTTACGTAAATAAGTGTTACATCACAAAAATGAAAAATGTGAAAATATAAAGAGATTGTAAATAGAAAAACACAGAAAAATACACATAAGATTTATCAATAATGATTTCACTCGGTCAAAAATTTCCTAACTTTATCATTCCATGGTATTAATAAGTAAAATTAATTA
Source organism: Macrobrachium rosenbergii (assembly GCF_040412425.1). Lineage (NCBI taxonomy): Eukaryota > Metazoa > Arthropoda > Malacostraca > Decapoda > Palaemonidae > Macrobrachium > Macrobrachium rosenbergii. Next base: position 29,341,676 of record NC_089769.1, read on the forward strand.
AAATCCACAAACAGAAATGAAAACCTCTGTAAATCACAGGCTGTTTCAATTACCACAAAACATTCTTTTTGCAAATGGCGTCGTTACAAACTAAATAACTTTGCTAAAAATCAGATCTCAAAAGTTAATGCTAATATGTGACCACAAAACACTATGTTAAAAGTAATCTCTTTTTAAGAACGAGAGAGAGAGAGAGGGAACCAAATCAACTGGTCTCAGAAATCAGAATGAAACAAATTTATTTTAATTCCAGTAACACGTGAAACAATTGCATGATGTCATTAAAGCATTTTGGGTAAAGAGATACAAAAAGTTCTAGAAACGCAGGGAGGTGAAATCATTAAAAAAATTTTGAGTGCGAGATATCATGGAGAAATTTCTAGAAAGAAAGTTACGTCATCCCAGCAAAACGTTTTGAAAAGTGGCGTAAGTGACTCAAACAATGCATGTAACAACATGAAATCACTCGTCTTGAGCCCGTATGGGACGAATCAGCATTCGTTTTCCAAACCTGTCATCACGACCCAAAACAAAGTGTTCTCTCTCTTATCTCAACTGATGACAATTGAAATGAAACAAGTCTTTGCTGGACACACATGTGTTAATATACTACGCTTTTACCAAGAAAGATATTATTCATTCTAAACTACGTTACTATTAAAATTGTTTTATCAATTCTAAATGACACTATTAAGTTATTTAATCCTTAGTTCTTAGGAGATCTAATGCCAAACTAAATATGACACTTCAACAATCATTATCATTATGCATAACACATGAAAAAAAGTAAATATGTCAAAATTATAGGAGGATATACATACTACAAGGCAACATCATATAAAAAAAATATATATATATATATATATATATATATATATATATATATATATATATATATATATATATATATATATATATATATATATATATATATATATATATATATATATATATATATATATATATATATATATATATATATATATATATATATATATATATATATTCATGATGTTGCCTTGTAATACATATACCCTCCTAAAATTTTGATATATATACTTTTTTTTTCATGTGTTATGTGTAATGATAATGATTGTTGAAGTGTCATATTTAGTTTGGCATCAGATCTCAAAAGACTAATGATTAAGTAACTTAATAGCATAATTTAGAATTGATAATACAATTTTAATAGTAACATAGTTTAGAATAAATAATATCTTTCTTGATAAAAGTGTAGTATATGAACACGTTGTGTTCAGCAAAGACTTGTATCATTTCAACTGTCATCAGTTGAGATAAAAGAGAACACTTTGTTTCTGGTTAACGTGATGACAGGTTGGAATAACAAATGCCAATTCTTCCCATACAAGCACAAGACAAGTGATTGAGAGAAAGAATACATGTCTTGATCAGTTACACCATGTTTTGTAAGATTGCATTCAAAACGTTTTGCTGGGATGACGTCATTTTCCTTCTAGAAATTTCTCCATGGTATCTTGCACTCAAAATGCTTTAATGACGTTACTTCCATGCTTCTAGAACTTCTCGTTTGTATCTTGTAACCAAAATGCTTTAATGACATCATGTAATTGTTTCACATGCTACTGGAATTCTGAAATCTGTTTTATTCTGATTTCCGAAACCGATTAGCTTGGTTCCCTCTCTCTCTCTTGTTCTTAAAAAGATTTCTTTTAACGTAGTGCTTTGTGGTCACATATTAGCATTAACTTTTGAGATCTGAATTTAGTAAAGTTATTTAATTTGTAACGGCGCCTGGTAAAAAAAGTGTGCTTTGTGGTAAAGCAGCTGCAGCAAGTGATTTTACAGAGGTTTTCACAAGTTTGTGTAAGGTAAAGTGAACTTTACTTATTAATACCATGGTATAATAAGTTAGGAAATTTTGCCTAAGTGAAATTATTATTGATAAATCTTATGTGTATTTTTGTGTGTTTTCTCTGATTGCAATCTCTTCATATTTTTTTTTTTTTTTATGTTTATGATGTAACATTTATTTATGTAGCATTTTAAATATTCCTTGGTAATTTAACATTGCATACTTGATTTAATATTTCATTTATTAAGATTTTCTTTTGAAATCTTGAGTAATTTTTGATAGTTTAAATTTTGCTTAATTGATTTAAATTCCTGATAAAGTTTTTGTGAAATAGTTTTCTTTCATAATTTAATTCAAGAATTAATTAAGTGTTGTGTTATTTTCAATTAATAATAAATTTTTCAGATTGTGAATTCTAATTATAAGCTTTGAATTAAAAAATAAATTTTTGTATTTAATATTTTTTTAGAAAAACAGTGTTTCATTTATTGACCAGCAGTGAATAGGATTGATTGTGTGTGCATAAGGCAAAGTGATAAACATGTTTTGTTCTTTTAGTTTTGCTAAAGTGAATTAAGTGATGCCCTTTTACTCTAGAATATTTCTAGTTTAGTTTTTGATACCTCACACATATTCTGATAAACTTAGTTTGATTTTTCAAGTGATAAATAGTTTTTACTTAAGGGATCACTGTTACCTTTAGAGTACTCAGTCGTATTATTATTGTTATGAGAGTTCAGGTATCTGGCTGAAGTGAGGTATATTTTTTGAAATTTGAGATTAGTTGTGTAATAACCTGGTACTTGATATGCATCATGACATTATATTATTTGTTGCCTAGAGACCCGGGAACAAAACAAAATATCACTCTGTGGTGTTAGGGATATATTTTAATAGGAGAGTGACCACATAGTTATTTCTTGCTTTGTATTGTGAATTATTTAGTTGAGTAACCTAGAGAAAATGGCTCTGTTCAATGTTCAGAAGATTTTAGCAGCTCTTTCCATCCAAGAGTTATCTGAATCCAACATGACTAAGGCACAGTGGACTGCTTTAGCAGTGGCATGTGAGGGTAATGTGTTTAGTGGTATGATTAAGGCACAAATCAAATGTATTGCAATCCAAGCATTGATGGACTCTGGTAAAATAGATGAAGAGTTAGGAGAGGCACAAGAGTTGTTGAATGCAGCAGAGGCAGAATTTATAAATAAACAAGAGCAAAAGAAAGAGAAAAGTGATGCAGAAGCAGAACTTAGACGTATAGAAGCAGAAGAAAATTTGATTAAGCTGAAGATGCAGGCTGAAAGAGAAAGAGAAGATAGAGAGAAAAGAGAAAGAAAAGAAAGAGAAGAAGAAAAAGCAGCAGAAGAAGAAAGAGAAAGAGCAAGACATGAAAGGGAGATGGAGTTAAAAAAAAAGCTTGATCCACATTACCTGCAACACCATCTAACCCTACTCAAGATAATTCAGACCCTGTATTTGATGTAGTAAGAGTGCAGAAGTTGGTTCCAAAGTTTACAGAAGAAGCTTCAGATGAGTTTTTTTATCACTTTGAAAAAGTGGGTTCAGGTATGGGATGGCCAGAGGATAAATGGTCGGTCTTGTTAAAGAGTGTTCTCATTGGTAAAGGAAAAAGTGCCTATTTAGCCTTATCAGCTGATCAGTGTAAAGAGTACAAGGTACTCAAACACAATGTGCTACAAGTTTACCAGATGACCCCTGAATATTATAATGAAAGATTCAGATCTTTGAGAAAGGATGACAAGATAACATTCTTGGATTATGCCTACAAAGTAAGAAGATGTTTTAAACGATGGTTGGAGGCTGCTAAAGTTAAATCTATGGACGAACTTGAGGAGTTAGTAGTCCTAGAACAATATCTTAGAGGAATTCCTGAACACATAAGAGCCTATTTAAGAGAGAGAGAGGTTAAGAAACTTGACAAAGCTGCTACATGGAGTGAAGCTTACAATATTATTTGTAGCAAAAGAAATTATAATGTCAAGCACCAGAACCAACAACGCACAGGTGTCAGGTCTCATCCAAATTTCAGGAACATTACAATTGGAAATCCTTCTGGTGGCTATGCCAATACAAAGCCAGGTAACACCCCTCAACAATTGAGTGTTAAATCTTCATCATCCAGTCTGTTCTCAAGACAGATACAGAAGACTGATGTTGTCTGCTACAAGTACGGAAGAGTAGGACACTACAGTCGAGATTGTTATCAGGCACAACAGCAGACCAAACCAGTTGGTCAAGTGGTTAAAGGTAACCAGGTGAAGCAAACTACGAAGAGCAGTGTGGGGACGACTGAAACTAAACAAGCAGAGTCTTTAGTAACCAGTGGAAATGTAACTTCAAGCAGTGAGTGGCTGAGCAGCTTGGAAGCTTTTAGGCCATATATCTATTAAGGTATGCTGACAACTCAAGGAGGAAGTGTGCAGGTACCAGTCAAGGTATTACGTGATACGGGGAGTAACCATAGTGTGGTAGTTCGTGATGCTCACCCACAGCTGGAGAAGAATCTCACTGGAGATTCAGATATTTTGAAGGGTATAGGAGGAGAAGAGGTAACTCCTATATGCCGCTTGCACTTTTCCTGTGAATTGGTGACAGGGAATGTTGATTTTTGCTGTAAAGGACTCACTAGCTGTTGAAGGTGTACATGTTTTACTGGGTAATGAAGTTGGTGGTGTACCATTTGTTCCTTGTCCTATAGTGACAGACAAACCGTTAAGGGTTAGTCCTACGGTAGATTTAAAGAAGAAAAACCCCCACCTGTTTCCAAGTTGTTTAACTACCAGGAGTATGAAGAGAACTATGTTTGTAAGTGAAGATACTGAGGATTTACCTGCACCAGAAGGATCAAGTGGTGGATCTTTAAGCTTAGAAGAGCTGTTCCAGAAAAGTGAAGCTTCCCCTAGTGTTAGTAATGAAGAGATTTCCCAAGAAGAAGAGGATCCTGTTGTTATTAAAGAGACTCCGAATAGTCAAAGTGTTCCTGAAGATAGCAATGAAACTACAGAAGCAGAGTTAGCAGATATGGAGAGTTCAACCCTTGAAGTTGGTCAAGTGACTAGAGAGAAGCTAATGAAACTGCAGAAGAGGGATACAATGTTGGCTGATCTGTTCTTCAGAGTTGTTGATCAAGAAGAGATGCAGCAAACCTCTACCTGTTATTATCTAAAGGAAGGATTGCTAATGAGGAAGCATCGACCTGCAGATATACCAGGAAATGCTGAATGAGGTGAATATCATCAAATTTTGATTCCATATCCATTGAGGAAACAAGTTGTAGCAGTAGCACACGAGTCTGGACATATGGGAATCAGGAAGACTGTTGAGAAGATTATGAAGTATTTTTTTCTGGCCTGGACTTCACAAGGATGTTAGTAGATTTTGAAAAGAGTGTCACACATGCCAGATAGCTGGAAAACCGAATGAAACCATTCAGAAAGCACCCCTACAACCTATAGAAGTTAGAGGAGAACACTTTAGCAAGGTAATTATAGATGTGGTTGGGCCACTTCTGAAAACAAAGAAAGGAAATGAATATCTGTTAACATTAATGTGTCCAGTGACTAGGTATCCTGAGACGATTCCTGTAAGAAGCATAAGTGCAAAGGTAATTGGTGAGAAGTTGGTGGATTTTTCTCCAAGTTTGGAATACCAGAAATTGTGCAAAGTGATAGAGGAACGAACTTTACTTCAAAATTATTCCAGGATGTGATGAACTTGTTAGGAGTAAAACAACAGTTATCTACTGCTTATCATCCAGAGACTCAAGGAGCCTTGGAAAGGTTCCACCAGACATTGAAAAGTAAGTTAACTAAGTATTGTAATGAATCAGGAAGAGAATGGGATACTGGTTTACCCTTGATGTTATTTGAAGTTAGGAATGCTTATCAAGAAAGTATAGGATGTTCATCAAATGAAATTATTTTTGGTCGAGACATTAGAGGTCCATTGAAGATTCTTGCAGAGAATTGGGAAGAAAATTAAGAGGACATCCAAGGAGAATATGTGAAGAACATGAGGAAAAGATTAAGAGAAATGAGAAAATTCTCTTTAGAAACTTTGAAAATAAGTCAAGAGAAAATGAAAAGAAAATATGATGCTAAGACTAAGCTAAGAAATTTTAGTATTGGACAGCAAGTTCTAGTGTTCTTACCAGTGAAAAGATTTCCCCTTACTAATAAGTTTCAAGGTCCTTATAGGATAATAGAGAAGTTAAGTGATAGAACTTATGTGACTGAAACACCAGGAAGAAGGAAACGACAAAGGAAGATACATGTGAATCTTTTGAAACCTTACTTCTCAGAGATTAAAACTGAAACAGTGTCAATAACACAGACAACTTCATCTACAGAGGACGATGATGGCTACGAATTGGGAGCTGAAAGCAAGATGAACAATTCTTCAATATTAGAAAATTTGGAAGATAAACTAAAACATCTGAGTGTTGAGCAAAGTAGTGAATTAAGTGAAGTGATTCAAAGTTTCCTTGAAATTTTTGCAGATGTACCTAGGCGTACCAATCTGACAAAGCATGAGATAAAGATCAGAGAAGCTGGAAAACCTTTAAACTGAGAGTATATCGCTTATCACCTTTTCATCGAGATGTTTTGAAGAAAGAAGTTGACTATTTGTTGCAGCATGGATTAGCAGAACCCAGTTCAAGTCATTATTGTTCTCCTTGTGTGTTAGTGAAGAAACCAAATGGCTCATTTAGGATGTGTACTGATTATAGGAAACTGAATTCCATCAGTGTGGCTGACAATTATCCCTTGCCTCTTATTGATCAATTACTTGATAATATTGGGCAAGCCAAATTTGTTTCCAAGATAGACTTGTTGAAAGGATATTATCAAATACCCTTAGATGAGAATGCTAAGTTGCTGTCAACTTTCATTACTCCTTTTGGACAGTATCAATACACTGTTTTGCCGTTTGGTCTGATGAATGCACCTGCAACATTCCAGCGAGTGATGGATCAACTACTAGGATCAATAGAAGGAGTGGGTGTATACCTTGATGACATTGTGATTTATTCTAATACATGGGAAGATCATCTGAAGATATTAAGGAAAGTGTTTAAGAAACTACGGGAAGCAGGACTAACAATAAATTTACAAAAAAAGTGAGTTTGGAAAGGCAACAGTACAATATCTAGGATTTGAAGTTGGAAAAGGCCTTCTCGCTCCTATTGGCGCTAATGTAGAAGGTATCCGTAAGGCTACCCCCCTATTATGAGGAAACAGCTACAAAGATTTTTGGGAATGGCTGGATTTTATCGCCGATTCTGTCCAAATTTCTCAGCCGTAATAGCACCCTTAGCTGACTTACCCAGTCCTAAATGAAAGTTTGTTTGGACTCCAGAGTGTCAAGAATCATTTGCGAAGGTTAAAGCCATATTAACTTCAAGACCAGTGCTTCAAACTCCAGACTTCAGTAAAAAGTTTGTGATACCAGTTGATGCATCCGACTGTGGAATTGGAGCTGTTCTACTTCAAGAAGATGACAACAGATTCTTCCATCCAGTATGTTTCATGTCTTCAAAGTTGAAAAAGCATCAGAAAACTTACTCAACAATCAAAAAAGAAACATTAGCATTAATCACAGCATTGAAAAAGTTTGAAGTGTATGTGAACCGACCTAGGAATGAAGAAATTTTAGTGTTGTCGGATCACAACCCAATCTCATTTATCAATAAGATGAAAAATAATAATATGAGACTGACCAGGTGGTCTTTGTGTCTGCAACTGTATAATGTAAAAGTTAAACACATTTCAGGAAAAGATAACGTCATAGCAGATTATGTATCCCATTGTGATTCGTTGGATTCAAACCCGGGATAAGTAATCTTCTGGGGGGAGGAATTTCATGATGTTGCCTTGTAATACATACAGTATATCCTCCTAGAATTTTGACATATTTACTTTTTTTTCATGTGTTATGTGTAATGATAATGACTGTTGAAGTGTCATATTTAGTTTGGCATCAGATCTCAAAAGAACTAATGATTAAGTAACTTAATAGCATAATTTAGAATTGATAATACAATTTTAATAATAACATAGTTTAGAATGAATAATATCTTTCTTGATAAAAGCGTAGTATATGAACATGTGTGTGTTTGGCAAAGACTTGTATCATTTCAACTGTCATCAGTTGAGATAAGAGAGAACGCTTTGTTTCGGGTTAACGTGATAACAGGATGGAATAACAAATGCCGGTTCATCCCATACACGCACAAGACTAGTGATTTCATGTTGTTACATGCATTGTTTGAGACACGTACGCCACTTTGAGAGAAAGAATACATGTCTTGATCAGTTACACCATGTTTTGTAAGATTGCATTCAAAACGTTTTGCTGGGATGACGTAATTTTCCTTCTAGAAATTTCTCCATGGTATCTCGCACTCAAAATGCTTTAATGACGTCACCTCCCTGCTTCTAGAACTTCTTGTTTGTATCTCATAACCAAAATGATTTAATGACATCATGTAATTGTTTCACGTGCTGCTGGAATTCTGAAATCTGTTTCATTCTGATTTCCAAAACCGATTAGTTTGGTTTCCTCTCTCTCTCTTGTTCTTAAAAAAAGAGATTACTTTTAACGTAGTGTTTTGTGGTCACGTACTAGCATTAACTTTTGAGATCTGAATTTAGTAAAGTTATTTAATTTGTAACAGCACCTGGTAAAAAAGTGTGTTTTGTGGTAAAGCAGCTGCAGCAAGTGATTTTACAGAGGTTTTCACAAGTTTGTGTAAGGTAGCGTGAATTTTACTTATTAATACTATGGTATAATAATAGCGTCTGGTAAAAAAGTGTGTTTTGTGGTAAAGCAGCTGCAGCAAGTGATTTTACAGAGGTTTTCACAAGTTTGTGTAAGGTAGCGTGAATTTTACTTATTAATACCACGGTATAATAAGTTAGGAAATTTTGCCTAAGTGAAATTATTATTGATAAAACCTATGTGTATTTTTGTGTGTTTTCTCTGATTGCAATCTCTTCATATTTGTTATATTTTTAATGTTTGTGATGCAACATTTATTTACGTAGCATTTTAAATATTTCTTGGTAATTTAACATTGCATATTTGATTTAATATTTCATTTATTAAGATTTTCTTTTCAAATCTTGAGTAATTCTTGATAGTTTAAATTTTGCTTGATTGATTTAAATTCCTGATAAAGTTTTTTTGTGAAATAGTTTTGTTTTATAATTTTATACAAGAATTAATTAAGTGTTGTGTTATTTTCAAGTAATAATAAATTTTTCAGATTGTGAATTCTAATTATAAGCTTTGAATTTAAAAATAAATTTTTGTATTTAATATTTTTTTAGAAAAACAGTGTTTCATTTATTGACCAGCAGTGAATAGGATTGATTGTGTGTGCATAAGGCAAAGTGATAAACATGTTTTGTTCTTTTAGTTTTGCTAAAGTGAATTAAGACCAGGGAAACAGTTAGAGTTGTTTGATGGAGTGATGCCCTTTTACTCTAGAATATTTCTAGTTTAGTTTTTGATACCTCACACATATTCTGATAAACTTAGTTTGATTTTTCAAGTGATATATAGTTTTTTTTAAGGAATCACAGTTACCTTTAGAGTACTCAGTTGTAGTATTATTGTTATGAGAGTTCAGGTATTTGGCTGAAGTGAGGTATATTTTTTTAATTTTGAGATTAGTTGTGTAATAATATATTTATGATATATATATATATATTGATATATATATTATATATATATATATATATATATATATATATATATATATATATATATATATATATATATATATATATATATATATATATATATATATATATATATATATATATATATAATATATATATATATATATATATATATATATATATATATATATATATATATATATATATATATATATATATATATATATATATATATATATATATATATATATATATATACATACTGTATATATAGCTTGTGTGTGAATTTCTGTATAGGTTTACAGTGCACAAAGAAACACTGTACGTGCAACATGACTGTTATTAGCTGTATTGTCAAACGTCTTCCTGACTTATTATCTGATTTAAAGTTAATCTGCTTTCCTCAATTCAGGGTTAATCCCGGTCCTAAAATCACACTTATCACTCCCCCCGCCCACCGCCCTGCCATTGGCTGTCCATAAGAAAGACATTACGAGACAAGACCGAATTAATTTATAAACTTCCTTCACTTAAGGAGTCAATAACTGATTTTTTTTTTTATTGTATCATTTACTTAGAAACTAGATCATCCTCATCCTCCCTTTTGATCAAAGCAATTCAATATATGATTTTAGTTCTTTCTCTCAGTTTACGTCTCCACGGTTACATACACAGAACAAGCGTCAAGCTGTTTATCCTTTTGGACCTAGTATGGGAAGGTTTGTAAGAGCCCATCGCCCCGACGCCGTCTCTTCCAAACACACGTGTGTGTTTGTGTGCTCATGTTCGTCATGCATTGGAGGTGACAAGACAGAACAAGAGCATCTCGTTTTCTTTCTCTGACGGAACGCGACTTCAACCATACAATATTTCCGTCTGTTTCTCCTTAACCATTGTCGTCTTGATATATGTACAATCACCACTACTTGCATTGCCATGCAAGCATTCTAATCATGCACTCATAATGTTCCACCGAATCTTCTGTATCAAACTGTATGTGTGTTTCTGTTTGTGGAGACGCCAAACATCTCGCCATTTCACATATATTATGCTACTGCATTGTATTCATTAATCTGTCTCGAATCTCATGCATTTGGCCATATGTAGAATTACCTGGCCTTTCCACTGATGTATGTTTTAACACTGTACTTTTATTATGTCTCTCAATATCGCCATCTGTTTGTCTGCCGACAAACACAGATGTCTGAGTCGTTACCTCTGTTTGTCCCTGTCTGTGTGTAGATGCTACTTTACCGCTTGCACACGCCAATAACATCTTCGAAGATTCAGTACATTCATTCAGCAAGGAACTGCCAATAAACCAGTAAACACCCAGCCAGTATGTCACTCAATCTCCCTTCCTTACAGGTTACTGCCACATCTACGCGATATCCAAACTTAGGTGAAGGTTTTATGAATCAAATCTGAGAAAAGTGGCAAAGTCTAAAACATACTACATGTTCGTAGTCATTTTGGTTTGATTATAATATTGATAACTAATGAATATGGAAATTTGTGAGGTGGCGACGTAGGTGGTATTTTAGATGTCGGTGTCCTTTGACTGAAATTATTGGTCGCTGTTTATAGTTCTAGTTACCTCCCACAGGGCCCGGAATTATACTGAGTCCTTTTGAAAGACTCTAGTTCCTTGTTTCTTTGGTGATGGCCAGTTCATATTCCCTTGTCGACGGTCAAAAGCCAGGGTGAAAGTGGGAGTCGTTTTTTGCTGCATGTACAAAGGGGAGCATAATAAACATGCCCTTGCCCATGAAACAAGGAATTGAAATCTGTCAAGAGGACTGGTGTTAATCCGAGGCACCATTCTCAAACTATTGTTCGAGTCTTTCCGCCCACCAAACATAACGCAGGAAGAGGGAAAGGAGAGATACTGCCAAACAAATATCTGACCATATAGGATACTATATATATATATATATATACACCAGAATATGCATATTATATATATATATATATATATATATATATATATATATATATATATATACACACACACATATATATATATATATATATATATATATATATATATATATATATATATATATATATATATGTGTGTGTGTGTGTGTGTGTGTGTGTGTGTGTGTGTGTGTGTGTGTGTGTGTGTGTGTGTGTGTGTGTGGGTGGGTGTTTGTGTGTATTATCCACTGAGACTTTTTTTTTACTTTATTATATATTTTATAACTTCTCCTATAAAGAAACTGAATCGATTTCCTTCACGTAGAAGAAAAGGGATTTGGCGCGAGCGAACAAGAAAAGAATAGGTGGGGTCGGGTTAAAATTCTCTGCCTATCTACCGTCACGCATGGTACAGGTGACTAATTCTTGATCCCCTGCTGATTCAGGCATCAGGCCTCGCCTCTACCGTGATGAAAAGTTTAAAGCTTTCCAACGCTTTTTTGTAGGCCCCAAGAGATCCTGATAATCACACCAAACAATAACAATTCAATTTTCAGTAACTGTAAAGACTTAAGGCAAAGGAGCAGAGGGTCTATTATAATGCAATATAATCCAGCCAAGTGTCTTCATGTTAAAAACGATAATTAATTATAGTTTATTAACATTTATTCTGAGTGAAAACAATAAAAATTGACTCCCTTGACTGATTTATAATTTTGCTAGATGTTCAGTGCATGTGACATTTATGTGGCGTCTTCCTAAATAATGACCACTGTTTATTATTTGTAGTTTTAAAATCGGTGATTATATGTATAAAATTTCACTGGACTAATCATTCTTCATGGCCGCATTATTACTTCTAGAACTTGTATCTTACGACGATCTCTGTCTCTGTCTGTCTGTCTGTCTCTCTCTCTCTCTGTCTGCTCTCTCTCTCTCTCTCCAAATTATATATATATATATATATATATATATATATATATATATATATATATATATATATATATATATATATATATATATATATATATATATATATATATATATATATATATATATATATATATATATATATATATATATATATATATATATATATATATATATATATATATATATATATATATATATATATATATATATATATATATATATATATATATATATATATATATATATATATATATATATATATATATATATATATATATATATATATATATATATATATATATATATATATATATATATATATATATATATATATATATATATATATATATAAATATTTATATATATATATATATATATATATATATATATATATATATATATATATATATATATATATATATATATATATATATATATATATATATATATATATATATATATATATATATATATATATATATATATATATATATATATATATATATATATATATATATATATATATATATATATATATATATATATATATATATATATATATATATATATATATATATATATATATATATATATATATACATATATATATATATATATATATATATATATATATATATATATATATATATATATATATATAAATAATCCACACATCGGAGGGCAATATAGTAGGCAGGAGAAGGGCGCAGGAACACATACAGATCCAGTATATACATACATATTTGTCTACGCGTTTCTTAACCCGTGTTCACATCATCAGGACATCATCTACAGTTATAAATTAAAAAGGGGCATTCAGCATACATAGTTAAAAGTAAACATTCACAAAACATAAAAACTTAACATAGAAAATCAGTTGAACTTAAACAATCACACTTAAATACATTTACACATTAAAGAACCAATAAAAGAAAACTTAAAATGAACTTAATAAAAAACTGAACTTAATAAAAAGAAACTTAAAAATAAACTTAAAAGGGAGAGCAGAAGGCCCACCTCTCAGGATGAAAGAGGAAAACACACTAAAAGAAAACAGCATAAAAACAGAAGGAGGAGGAGGAGGAGGAGGAGGAGGCGGACAAATATAAACAAACAATCGAATCATGCTATATAGGAACAGGGGTACAATTCTTTTGATGTTCAGACTTTCCAAGAGAAGCAGTTCCACAGGTTCCTTAGCTTGGCCAATTATTCTGATGTCTTGCAACCTCTAGCGTGGGATCTTATATTTGAAAGTTCGGGATTAGACAATCTGCAACCCGTACGATAACTCACGCCCATGCTGAATGCCCCTTTTTAATTTATAACTGTAGATGATATCCTGATAATCCAGGAAAATCCGGGATCACGCGGGCTCAAACTAAAACCACATACTTAACCATAAGAAATACGGAATTTTACCCATTCAAATTGCAGAAACATGTATAAAACTGAATACTAATTTTGCTTATATTTATCAACAACTTTTTTAATCATGAAGGCATCAGGTTTAAATAAACCAACACTTAAATTTAGAACGCCTTCGTTATTTGACTTGATGCACCAAGATTCAGTGATATTCCTTTTAACTGTGACGTTGCACGGAACTGAAGATCTTGCTTCACTCCAGTTAATAGGATGATCTGAATCTCTCATATGTACGAATAATGCATTCGATATTTGGCCAGTTCTCACAGAATATTGATTCGTTGTGAAAGTGATTTTCCAGTTTGTCCATGATATGTTTTATCACACTTTTTACAAGGAATTTCATAGATGCAGCCAGAAACAGCTTCATGAGTATTTTTTATTACTAAACTCTTAACAATAAAATTACTGGAAGGAACATTTATGTTGAAAATCTTTAAAATTCTACGAATTTGTAAAAACCTTTCATCATACGATAATTTGAGAATATTATGCTTGCTAAATTCGAGTTTGTTGTTATTAGTTAGATAAAATGTTTTCCTGGCTCTTTTCCATGCTACATCTACAAAGATCCTGGGCATTTAAGTTTCAAAGCAATATCATAGATAGTTTTAATCTCAGCATCAATGAATTGCGGGCTACAAACGCGTAAAGCCGTTAAGAACATTCCAGAAAAGACAGAGAATTTAACATTTTGATGAGGATTGGAATAATTATGAACAAAAGAGGCAATGTTAGTTGATTTTCGAAAGACAGAAAAGGTGAAATTTCTATCATGTCTACGGTCAGTTACATCAAGAAAATTCAAATTACAATTTCTTTCAAATTCTGTATAGAATATGCAGCAGAAAATTACTTTAAAATCTTCCACCCTCTCGTGTTTGATATTCCATGCACAACCACCTAATACCATCTTTGTTCACTGACACTGCGATTTTTTTTTTTATCCCATATTTCTTTTAAGTCAATCTGGGGAAAAGGGTAAAGTTGGTACTGCAGCCAGTTTAGTAAGACAACTTCTAGTTTTCCAGCTGTCGCCTTTTTTTATGCCTCCCCTCATAGTTATAGCTTCCGTGTCATGAACTCTCACCCCTTTTTATTTTTGCCACCATCAAAGGTCCCGGTCAGTCGTTTCAATCTTTATTTGCTTCCCCTACGTTTTGATATTTCTTTTTAATCTTTTACGTAGCTGTGAAGTCGCGTAAACCACTAGAGCTTAAGGGCTGTGAATGTGAGCTTAAGGCTCACATTCACCAATGAACATACTCCATGCCGGTGGTTGTTTGTTTTCATTTGTTGAGGAATTTTGGGGAATTTAATATTTTGTGGGGGTGAGGAATATAGGCAATCTATTCCTTCAACAAAAATTCTTTTATATCTAGACTATCCTTTCGCTATGTATGTTTGTATATATGTCTATTCCGTACATTGCTGCTTTCAACTTCGTAGCTGACTCCTGGTTTTCTTACATTTTCTTTATTTTATTGCACATTCCCCTCTCTTCTATTCTTATCTTAGCTCGCCAACTCTGCCGTCTTTTCCATTCTCCTTCATCCCTTGCCCTTTATTTATTCATTTATCTACTGGTCGAAGAGTTGGCTCTTTGGGGAACGAGACATTTTACTGAGCACACTGCCCCAATCTGCTAAATACATCGTTACCTCTAAAAGTGCAGGTGACGAATTGACATTTTTAGCATAAGTATTTAAGTCCGTTTCTCAAATAAATTAGCTAACCCCGCCCCCGCCCCCTCTCTCTCTAGCTCTTCGTTGGGCGAGTCGGTAGAGCTGTGGACTAGCACTCGCTAGGCCCGAGTTCGAGTCTCCGGCCGGCTGATGAAGAGTTAGAGGAACTTATTTCTGGTGATAGAAATTCATTTCTCGCTATAATGTGGTTGGATTCCACAATAAGCTGTAGGTCCCGTTGCTAAGTAACCAACTGGTTCTTAGCCACGTAAAATAAGTCTAATTCTTCGGGCCAGCCCTAGGATAGCTGCTAATCAGCTCAGTGGTCTGGTAAAACTAAGGTATACTTAACTTTTCTCCCTCTCTCTCTCATTATGGGAAATCAAAACTTTCTATATTTATTAGTAAAATAATGGGCATTGTTTTTCGACCATTTTTTTTGGGGTGGGGTACAAAGTAGATGTTAATTAAAAGGATTTTTTCGGGGAGGGTATTTTACATTTAGGAATCTATCGAAGTAATTAACATAAATGTATGGTTCATGACTACGCTTATCATATTAGCTTTAGCATTTGTTGTTGTTTATGGTGGAAATAGAAAGTTCTCATCAACCGGAAATTTGCAAATCTTTTTCGAGCAATAAAAGAATTGAAAGGAGCATGACGAGAACCACGGGTTGTTTATTTTCACTGACATCCTAATATCCCAAATGACCTTTGACATTTTTCGTTCCTTTCTGATGGCTTCCCTGCTGCCAGGAGACTAATCTACACCTAATCTCGCAGCCAATTCACTTTTATCCTTGGGCTTCTATTGCAGCCTTGCACAAAAGGTGATAGATTCTATTTGTGAACTAAATTGCACGAGAGCTCGTAAATATTTTTTGACGAATGACATTGCTAATGAAGATGGAACATGATGTATTAAGAAAGTAGTGTATCGTATAAACCAAAATGATGTTAGTTGAAGACTAAGTATTAAATTTTCTGACACGGTAATGTAAGGAATTTACTAAAAATTTGCATATATCAGCTATCCTTATACTTCATCGTTAATTATCATCCATATATAGATCCATGTTTAATGAGGATTCAGCATCGTATTTGGTGAATTCAAGGGTCGCGGTGTTAATCAATCATACTTGAAGGTCAAATTTCCAATATAAATTTAACCTTAACAATAACGTTTGTATTTTGCGACATAAGAAACTTTACACAGGGTCATGCCTACTGTACTCCATGAAGCCAATGCGCAGATGACAGGGTTTTACGTAGTGTATCAAAGGGCATACAAGAATTTGTCATCCCCCGGTTTTTTTTTGAAGGGAAGATGGTTCACTGTGCAATTGCTTCAATTCACCTCTCAGGTTTCAAGATGTTTCCCTTTTTCGTCTCACCAACCTTTTCCAAGAATTCTCATTTACATATTGTCTTGATTCTAAATTCACACTCTTGGCCTTTGAATATAACTGAAAGGCTTTATTGTTATTGTGCCGACCATAAAATTTAAAACGGAATGGGAAAAGGACGGAAAACTGCCGTTCCTAGATGTACTGATCATAAGAAAACAGAACAGATATGCATTTACAGTATATAGAAAACCCACCTTCGCTGTTTCCTACATTCATTTCTTAAGCTACCACGACGTCTCCGTAAAAATCATGGGAGGGTGCAACTTATTCCTCAGAGGACTTAGTATATGTTCAAGTGAGTACCTAGATAAAGAATTCAACACGATCCGCCAACATCTAACGCAACTGCTCTATCCACCACACATTATCGAGAGGGCTATTAACAAAGCGAATAAAATATACTATAGAGGTCCCACTCACAACAGACAAATAGATTTCAACAACAAAATAAAGCTTCCGTACGACGAAAAACATCCAAAAGCCACCGAACAACTCAGGTCTGACAGTCCCTTCATTTTCCATTATCCCAAATCCATCGGGAGTTCGCTCATTAACGTATACTTAAATAACAAAGGGGAAGAAGCCGGAGTTTACAAGATACTGTGTAGCAATTGTAAGGACATTTACGTAGGCGAGATAGGTAGATCACTCTCGCAAAGAATAACAGAGCACAAAAGATCAGTACGTTACGCTTCGGAGAGTTCGGGGATTTTCCTACATATCAGAAATACAGGACATGTCATAAACTGGAGTGGGCCGGAGTTGGTTTTCAAAAGTAGCTGTCCGTACAAAAGAAAGATGCTGGAATCTGCTATCATCAATCAAACCAACAATATGAACCTGTCAGGAGGACATTGGAAATCGGACGACATCGACGCTCTAATCCTAATACCGCTACTGAAGAAGATGGCCCAAGAAAGGCGACCTCCAGATCCGTCGCCAAACGGGAGCTAATGAGGCCAAAAACCACTATGGAATTGGTCATTCTCCTCCTTCTTAGGAAACGGTCACTTCATAGCATCGGAGACTTAACGCCACACCTTTATGTTTTGTATATATACCCTTGTAAAAATATCATCTGTCCATATTCTACCAGTGAACAGGGGCACAGAAGCAAGTGCCCGAAATATATGGTTTCAACGTTTAAATAGTGTTTTATGGGCCTTCTTATATTCATATATATCTGTGTGTGTGTGTGTGTGTGTGATCATGAGAATGCCTTTATGCAGATACAGAAGCATGAACATACACATATTTCTGCTTACCTAAGCATACATATGCATACATGCATGCATATATACACTTATACTATATATATATATATATATATATATATATATATATATATATATATATATATATATATATATATATATATATATATATATATATATATATATATATATATATCTTCGTTTTAACGTGCTTTTTCCCATTTTCTATGTGGGGTAAGCACGATGCCTTCTTAACGAAGGACTTTGATTTGGCGTTGGGGTAGATATATATATAATATACATATATATGACAACAGGCTGCACTCATGCTTGCGCGTTACAGACGCACGCACGCACACAATTGAAACATAAATGTAAAGTAAAAGTAATGTTAAATTCGATTGCGATGCGTAATCAATTGTCGTTTCCGACTTGAGACAGAACAGGTGATGTTGTTAAAGATAAGATAAATGTGTCTCTTGCTTTGCTTTGGCAGTCCTGAGTCACCAAGTGATGCGAAACAATACACTGTGACTCTCCCTCTCTCTCTCTCTCTCTCTCGTCTACTACGTCTTGGTTGTATCATTGTTAAAAAGATATAATTTCAGAAAAATATTCAATACATAATTACATATATATATATATATATATATATATATATATATATATATATATATATATATATATATATATATATATATATATATATATAATTTCCCTGGGGTTATATAGTTCTTCTTCGGAGGGGTGGTAGAGCTTTCGACTGGCACGCTGTTGGCCCAGCGTTCGACTCTCCGAGCCGCCAATGAAGAATTAGAGGAATTTATTTCTGGTGATAGAAGTTCATTTCTCGTCATAATGTGGTTCGGATTCCAAAATAAGCTGTAGGTCCCGTTGCTAGGTAACCAGTTGGTTCTTAACCACGTAAAAATAAGTCTAATCCTTCGGGCCAGCCCTAGGAGAGCTGTTAACCAGCTCAGTGGTCTGGTTAAACTAAGATATACTTAACTTTTTTTTCCCTGGGGTTATATGATTTATAGAGATTTTTACAGGCCGGCAAAGGACACTTTATTTATTTGGCCTTGGAGTTCTGACTTATGTAAAGGGGAATCGTAAAAAACAAAGAAAAAGGGATGATTTTAGGAGCTGAAGGCTCTACCTCAAAGGGAAATGTTACTTAAACACTTGGGATAAATTAAGGAATTATATTTACAAAAGAAAAGCATTAGAAGGGAAAATGGGTAATTGAATTGTTAAAGGCTTGCAATGCCTGAAGATCCTCCTACTGGAGTCTTGAATAAGGGCAAGGCACAGTCCAAGATGAGTCCACTGCAAATAGGTCCCTCTGCAAGAGAGGTTTACACATTACACGCCAGTAAAGTAAAAATATAACACAGAATATGACTCGAGTCTGCACTGAGGGTGCCAATGACTCAAGGAATAAGTGAACACTTTACACTGGAACACGAACACTGCAAAAGGCACTGAACAAATGACACAAGGATGAGAAAACAATACTGGCACTCGGTAACACTTTAAAAGGGCAAACTGTCGTGACTGAAAAGGCCTCCACTAGTACTTTACCTAAAAGGGGGATGGGGTTAGAGAGGCTCTGGGGTGGAATGATGGCGGGCGTTCACACACGTGACATCGTACTCAGGTTCCTTGGTAGGTCCTTTCGAGGATGACTGTAGTACTGGGTTCACATCAAGAGTCTGGTGTGGACATCTGGGTGGAAGGGTGGAAGGCCCTGTTTCCAAGTGATCTTCGTTCCTTCTTGGCGTCAAGCAGCAGACAAGGGAGGAGCCACAAAAAAAAAGAGAAAGTCAGCGCCGCCTGCCATGTTGAACCATACACGAGGTTTAACTGATGCCATGTGGACTATATAGAAAATGTGATGATGATTGACCTTTGCGCCACCTACCCAGATGCTGACGCATAATCCCCGAGGTTATTAATAGACAATGCAATGGCAATTGAAAGAGAAAAGAGCACAGAATGCCACCGAGGACATATGTCCCTACCCTTCCCTGACCATTGAGCTTCCAAGTGTTCGACCCCGAGGTTCGAACCAGTACCCTTTTGTAATGGCATTTCCTTTAATTCCTTCCTCCATCGCCAGCACCCTATCGAACGAGGACACTGTCATCTTGACGATGGTAATGTATCGAAATAAGGTTTCTTAGTCAGTCACGATTCCTGTTATTTCTCTGTCTGATTTTAATTTCTTTTCCATTGTGTGATCACCTTCAGTAATTTATGTTAGAGCATTCATTGTTAACATAATTATGCATTTAGTGTTGAACTGAGTTATGTGGCACCATCTGTGCATTGCCTCAGTTCCCTTTGAGCTTATTAATCTTGCAAGTAACCATCTTGCATTTCTTGCAGAGAGGGCTTGACTGTGGAATCACTCGGCTCTATCCCATGAGCAGTATCCCTTCTACCACCTCTGCAACGTTTCCTGTTATGAAGACATCATCGGCGTAGAATATTTATCCTGTGTACGATTTATTCATTTAGCAGGCCCTTATTATTACCTGCCCAGTAATTCGTCATTGTTCTGATCTTTGTTTGTTATGTAAATATAATTAGCTAAGAGAACCCTTGAGTTTACATAATCATCCCTCACATGAAAAAGGTCCTAAGCCACAGTATTTCCCTTGCTTGTTTGTCTACGAAGTTGCCCTAATATTTAGTCAGATGAGTAATAAATACAGTAGCTTTCTTGATAATGTAAAGAACTCCCTACGTTTATCTGTTGCCGCCCAGAATCAAGTAAGTATCTTCGGGACATTCGTAGAAATATGTACACTCACTCAAAAATATTCTGCAACATGTTCCAGAAGTTTTCGTTCACCTAATGATAATTTATTCTTTTGATATATGCAGTGAAATTTGCTATTCTTATTTGCTTTTGGTTATTAATTGTACAGTTAACAGTATAAAAAAAATTGGCAAGCGAAAAATTCATATTACGAAAAATAACGAAACATTTTGAAAAATTTCGTGCCAGATGATTGGGCAAAAGAGTCAAATAAGAAACTACATTTCGAATTCAAATAAAAACTTGTTAACTAATAAAATAATATTGAATAATCATTACCAATATTATATAAATAAGGAATTATATAATTCTATCATATCGTTGTCAATAACACAAAAAAGAAAAAAATCTCATAAAATCGTGAGTGCTCGTGTGACGTCACACTTACGCGGGAGGTTAAACTGTATCGTCATTCATCACCTGCACCGATAAGATGGTAACAGGCGCAACCACACCACACTATCTCTCAGGTCATCGATCATTAGCCTGCATGGGGCTCATGTTTCCACCGGAGATATTGCTCGTCAGCTTGGCATACACAGAACAACCGTGCATAGATGGATACGACGACAAAGAGAAAGAGGATATATAAATACATTAACAAGAAGTGGACGACCCCGTTGCACCACTGCTGAGGAAGATCATTGAATCATTGAAGCAGCTCGACAAACTCCCTTGACAACCGCCGTAGCTATCAAGAGAGAACATGGCCTTCAAGTTGATGCCCAAACCATTCGTAACCGGCTGCATGAGGCTAAGATATTTCATCATATTCCTGCTAAGAAACCCCTCATGACTGAAAAACATAAAGAAGAGAGGTTAGGGTTTGCTTTACAATATTACTCAGTGGCCGACGATTTCTGGAAGAAAGTCATCTTTTGTGATGAGAAGACATTCTCCACCGATGAGCATAGTAGTCTTCTTCACTGCTGGCGTCCAGTTAATACAAGGTAAGCTTTATTGAAGTGAACTAAGTAATTTTAAGTTTCTTGCTAGTTTTAATTCTGTTGAAACTCAAATAATAAGTAATACAAAAATCGTCCTAATATAAAAGCTATTAAAATGATAGGCCTAAGTAGCATTAAAAGAAATCAGATATTCCACATGGTAGGTGCATATATATATATATATATATATATATATATATATATATATATATATATATATATATATATATATATATATATATATATATATATATATATATATATATATATATATAAGTATAAAACAAGCAGCAATTATAATACTATGTAATACAAACAAAGATGTGAAATTTGTTAGTCTAATTCAGTAGATTTTATATAAGCGATTTAGCATGTAGGCCTAAGTGTCATTAAAGGAAATCGGAATACATATTATGTATTATAGTCCTATACATGTGTCTTTTTATCCATCCTATCGTCTATCGCAGACTGGTGCGATCAGTGTTTCATGACTTTTATTCAGTAAGCGTATCATTTTATTTCTAGGTATGAGGCTGAAAATATCCAACCCATTCGGCGGAGTGGAAGAATTACAGCAGCTCTTTCGGGATGGATGGCTGATAGCGGTCCGGGAGAACTGATCGAGGTCAACGAAAGGTTGAACAGCCATCAGTATACTGAAATATTAGAAGAAGTCCTTACTCCATCTGTAAGGTCACTCATCCCAGATCAGGAACCAGTTTATGTAGTGATGGATAATTCTCCTGTCCATAATGCAAAAGCAGTAAAAGAATGGTTTACAGCCCATCAAGATATCATCCGGATTGAGTGGCCAGCGAAGTCTGCGGACTTAAACCCATTAGAAAATCTTTGGGCTTATATTGTAAGTAAATGGGATAGTAGCGAAATAAGGACCAAAGGAGCCCTAATTAGTCATGCCAAGTCAGTATGGGAGTCACTTAGGCCTAAGCGTCACGAAGTCAACATTTGTGAAAAACTCGTGGATTCTATGCCGAGGAGACTGGGTGAAGTCATTGACAGGAGAGGGTCCCACACAAAATATTGAGAGAGAGAGAGAGAGAGAGAGAGAGAGAGAGAGAGAGAGAGAGAGAGAGAGAGAGAGAGAGATAGTTTGTTTGGTTGTGTGTTTAATTTGACGAAAGATGGGTACAGATTACTCCTAGTGCAGGTAATTCTATTTATTATGTAATACTATATATATATATATATATATATATATATATATATATATATATATATATATATATATATATATATATATATATATATATATAATTCATTTATTCATTTTCTTTCCCGTTATTATAAATGCAAATATTTCTCGTTATTTTATAACACTGAAAATACATATTTATTTTGTTGTATAACACTGGAAATACCTATTTATTTTGTTGTATGACACTGAAAATACATATTTATTTTGTATCTAGTGTTTATGTAACCTAAACGAAAAATATTAGGTTTCACTAATTTACAGTAGTTAAGCAATGGATTAGCCATTAAAATACCATTCTTGTAAAATTTTATTCATAATAATAATATTCCTGCAGATCTTTATAGAAGTCGTAATTGTTGTTGTTGCTAAGACTAATATCGTTCAATTTATAATAGTTGAAGGCCTATGTCTACAAAGATCACACATATGAAGGCGATCAAACAAAGATAGCGATTGCTTTTGGAGATGAAATATTAAAGCATAAGAACAGTGATGACCGTTGAAGTAATTTAGTAACATCCTTTCATCAAGCAACTTATTACTGCAATAGCAGAAAAAAAAAAATCCCGGTTTAAGGGAAACGGGAGTTAATCTTTCTAGTCCACCAGTAGCGTCCGCGCTCATGTTGTTTAGCGCCAGATGTCACTATTTCAATCGGTCGGAGTTGCCAGATAACGCCAGATGTCACTATTATCAGCCGTTGTCCGAAAAGTTTTGAAGTATGTTGCAAAACTTTTTTGAGTGATTGTACATATATATATATATATATATATATATATATATATATATATATATATATATATATATATATATATATATATATATATATATATATATATATATATATATATATATATATATATATATATATATATATATATATATATATATATATATATATATATATATATATATATATATATATATATATATATATATATATATATATATATATATATATATATATATATATATATATATATATATATATATATATATATATATATATATATATATATATATATATATATATATATACTAGATAGATAGGTAGATCCCACGTGTACACTAGAGACCCCATTATAAAGTTTTATTTGCTTGAAATGGAAATAAAGCCTCTTTTTTTGGGGTGGGGGGGGCGGTTTACTGAATCCCGATAGCAGGTTGACGAGCCCAGCATATTTCTATCAGTACTGCCAACGCCGCCTATAAATCAAACACCTGTAACAACCTCGAGTCTTGCCTCCGCTAATTGCTTTGTCATTTTTAGAATATTAGGTTACATTGATTGAAGTATCTACCATTATTGTGAGAAAGGAATGTTCTATCCACTTACATTAAATATGTTACATTTGATAAGCCAGAAAATGCATTTTCTGTCCTTTGATCACAAAAAAATACAGGGATAAAATCAGAGAGCATTTTGTGTAAACTTTCAATACGTCTAACCCATCCTCTGCTCATCTCTGAGAAATTACCAAGACCTGACAGGAAAGGGTCAGGCCACTATCAGTTACATTTAATCCATAACAGTTATCCGTTTTATCCATTTTTATTCTGTTATTCATTGCTATTTCTCCATCTTTATGGCTCTCATTTACCATAAAATTTTAAATTTGGGTTATATTCACCTTAACTTCCTATTCTACCAGAGACTTTCAAAGCGCATCACCACTATTTGAAGTGTTCATTTATCATAATCGAAGACAATGGAATGTACAATATATATATATATATATATATATATATATATATATATATATATATATATATATATATATATATATATATATATATATATATATATTGTTTGATATATGGGCCCATAACATATATATATATATATATATATATATATATATATATATATATATATATATATATATATATATATATATATATATATATATATATATATATATATACATATATATACATATATATATATATATATATATATATATATATATATATATATATATATATATATATATATATATATATATATATATATATATATATATATATTCAAAGCACATCACCACTATTTGAAGTGTTCATTTATCATAATCGAAGAAAAATGGAATGTACAATATATATATATATATATATATATATATATATATATATATATATATATATATATATATATATATATATATATATATATATATATATATATATATATATATATATATATATATATATATATATATATATATATATATATATATATATATATATATATATATATATATATATATATATATATATATATATATATATATATATATATATATATATATATATATATATATATATATATATATATATATATATATATATATATATATATATATATATATATATATATATATATATATATATATATATATATATATATATATATATATATATATATATATATATATATATATATATATATATATATATATATATATATATATATATATATATATATATATATATATATATATATATATATATATATATATATATATATATATATATATATATATATATATATATATATATATATATATATATATATATATATATATATATATATATATATATATATATATATATATATATATATATATATATATATATATATATATATATTCAAAGCGCATCACCACTATTTGAAGAGTTCATTTATCATAATCGAAGACAATGGAATGTACAATATATATATATATATATATATATATATATATATATATATATATATATATATATATATATATATATATATATATATATAATGCAAAGGCAAAGTCAGAACATAAAAATGACAATCGACTTAAAAGGAAACTTTTACACAAAGGACACCGAGGAACAGGTAAAATACAGAGAAATTAATTAAAACAAATAGAATATATAAAAGACAAGTAAAAAAAAAAAAAAAAATTTAAAAATTTATATTTAAAATATTTATGTTTTAAAAACACTAAAATTTTTAAATCACATTAAGAAAACAAATAAATAAATGAATAAAAGTGACTAAGGGTATGGGGCCAACCTGTCAGTACGACACAAATACAGAAAATGAAGTCTTCAAAGGAGAAACAAAACAACAAAAGCATTATCATTATGACAGGTACAAAGGAACAGCCGAAGTCTGAGTGTTCAACTTCGGAACAAGCTGTTTTATCATAAGAGACTCGAGTATTGGTAGTTCCAGTTGGCTAGAAGTTCGTCCAATTATGTAGAAATCTTTGTTTTCAATGGGAGTTTTACAAAATTTCGCATGACTTCTGATGTTGGAGTGTTCGGGGTTGGAGATTTTTACCCCCGTACGAAAACTTATCCCCTATGTGAATCTATGCGTACTTTTAGAAGTCTCCGAGTGGATCCCACATAAATCCCCGAGTTACACTTGGGGCAAGAATACTTATACACCACTCGGAGGACATCATAGCACAAAGCTGATCCTTAAATTTAAAAAATAGAGCCAATCGTTAGGGGTTGATAGGAATAAGTTTAACATCTATGGCACCAAAATGTTTTTGAATTGTACTAGTAAATTTTGTTCTAAAATGGACATCATGACAGTATGGAAATTTGGCATAAAAGTGTAGTTTAGGTACTGTAAGAGTATATCGCTCAGTGAAAAACTTCTTGTTAAGTATTTTATTGAGGCTATTAAAAACTATCTTAGACGGAAAGCAATTGTGTTTAAAATATTCTAAAAGAAAGGTTACTTCATCATGGAAAGCTTTCCAACTAGAGGTGAGGGAAAGGGCCCTGTGAAAGAGAGTTGCAACGGAATTAATCTTAAAATTATAAAAACAATAACTGTAAAAATTGGCACCTAATCCTGTAAAAGTCTTTTTTCTAAAAATCGTGGTAGTAAAATTATTGTTATATCTGGTGACCAGAACGTCAAGAAACGGCAGTCGATTGTCCTCTTCCTTTTCAAGAGTAAACTTGAGATTAGGGTGGCAGGAGTTAGCAAATTCCAAAAAGGCGTCCGAGTCATACTCTCTTCTGAAGAGGGCAAAGGTGTCGTCAACATACCGTACATAAAAGAGAGGATGGTAACTGAGAGGGCATTCATCCAGCATGCGCTCCTCCTTTTAAGTCGATTGTCATTTTTTATGTTCTGACTTTGCCTTTGCATAATATTTCTGTAATTTTTATTGTCAATATATATATATATATATATATATATATATATATATATATATATATATATATATATATATATATAACACACATGTATATATACACATGTATATATATTTATGTATATATATATATATATATATATATATATATATATATATATATATATATATATATATATATATATATATATATATATATATATATATATATATGACTATTTATCACATCACCGTGATTCATATACAATCGAAAGCTACAAACGTCCATTAATATCCAATTCACTCTACCTCGTAATAATATATTTTCATATATGTTACCGAAGGGGAATTTTTTAGTTGATAATAAGTCCACCGTCCCGTGGAGTCGAACCAGCGACGGACGAGGAATCAGGACTACAGTGACGCACTAACGCAGTCGGCCACAAGAGAGGTATAAGTGAATAACATCTCCCATCAACTCACCCGTCGAACTCAGGTGTTTTGCGTTTGGAGACGATATCCACCCACCTCTGCCATGTTGACCGTGTAGTGCGTTTGTCGCACGTAGCCATATTATGACTATTTATCACATCACCGTGATTCATATACAAGCATTAAGCTACAAACGTCCTTTAATATCCAATTCGCTCTACCTCGGAAATAATATATTTTCATATATGCTACCGAATGGGAATTTTTTAGTTGATAATAAGTTCGTCGTCCCGTGGGCTCGAACCAGCGAAGGACAAGAACTCAGGACTACTGTGACGCCTTAACCCACAAAGCCAACAAGTGAGGTATAAGTTATTACCGACCCTCACCTACAAATCACCATCGAACTCGGGTATTTGTGTTTGGAATCGGTATTAACCCACCTCTGCCATGCTAACCTTGTAGTGCGTTTGTCGCACATAGCCATATTATGAATGTAATTTTATCACATCACCATGATTCATATACAAACATCCTTTAATATCCAATTCGCTCTACCTCGGAAATAATATATTTTCATATATGTTACCGAAGGGGAATTTTTTAGTTGATCATAAGTTCGTCGTCCCGTGAGCTCGAACCAGCGAAGGACAAGAACTCAGGACTACAGTGACGCCTTAACCCACAAAGCCAACAAGTGAGGTTTAAGTTATTACAAGACCCTCACCTACAAATATATATACATATGTACTTGTATATATATATATATATATATATATATATATATATATATATATATATATATATATATATATATATACATATATATATGTATATATATATATATATATATATATATATATATATATATATATATATATATATATATATATATATATATATATATATATATATATATATATATATATATATATATATATATATATATATATATATATATATATATATATATATATATATATATATATATATATATATATATATATATATATATATATATATATATATATATATATATATATATATATATATATATATATATATATATATATATATATATATATATATATATATATATTATATATATATATATATATATATATATATATATATATATATATATATATATATATATATATATATATGTGTGTGTGTGTGTGTGTGTGTGTGTGTGTGTGTATTGAAATGCGGTTACAGGATTGTTGAGCAAACATGTGTGTTGCATATGAAATGCAAGAAAAGGTTGAGGTACAGCAGATGAGATGAATTGTTTCTGTTGAGGTAAGATTTTCGTTAGGATAAGAAATACAGATGCGAGAATGGTGTAACGAAAAGGTTAAGGTCTATAGAGTTGAATGGTTCCATGTGCAAAAAATGTAATGATGAGAATGGATATAATTCGAAGTTTTTGTGAGAATTGAGAGTGAACTGATGAAGAGATGGATGATGAGTCTTGGTTAGATGGACATACTGTGTAAGGTTCGTTTACATGTTCCTATGAAGTCCTCTGTATAAGCAAATTAAGCGTCTGACACTTGAAGTTTCCTTCGCAAGAATCGAGTGTAAGGGAATGAATTTGAAAGGTACGGAAGCTTTTTTTTCTTTGAAGCTATCCCCTATTCTCAGGGGAACAACTTGCATGTTTATGGAATAAGAACTGTTTGTCTTTATTCGATGACAAGGGAATGTTTGAGAAAAAAATATTCTTTTTTTGATGAACTAGACAGCACTGTTTCAGCATCGACGGATATCTCATGAAATATTCCTTTCGCCATTTCAGCAGCCAGGTAACAGCTCATTTCGCTTGCTTATGGATACTTGAATCTAATTTAGAAATAAAAAAAGTGTCCAAATGACTTTCTTTTCATGCCTTTCTGTAAAGGGTTCCCTCCCCACTTTTCGGAGGAGCACTGGTGAAGCGTTCCCTCGTTCTGCTCGATGAACAGACTATTCATTACAGTAAAGGCAGGCTGTCTATCTTCCTGTTTGGTCAATCTGATAGACAACTGAAGTCATTTATTATGTCGGCGTTTGTTGTGAAAATCAACTCCCACCTGCATGATGCATAATGAACTCATTCCCTCCCCTCCTCACCAACCATGCCCTCCCCCCGAATGCTTTTTCCATGGAAACAATTCGGACAGTGACAGTGCTTCCAAGTCTCTGTATAGCAGACAAAAGGAAGCAGAACAATAGAGAGAGAGAGAGAGAGAGAGAGAGAGAGAGAGAGAGAGAGAGAGAGAGAGAGAGAGAGAGAGAGATGTGAAATTCTAGTTTTATGATGAATTGCTTGCTTACGTGAAAGTTATGATGGTAGGATGGCGCCCGTGATTCGAACCGAATTTGATATCTCGGTAGGCTAAATGATGTGGGTTCTTTTCTATGGCCACAACATGATTTTTTGTCAGTTTTAAGCCTCGAACAGTCTTTGTTGACATTACTGTGAGAGAACTTTCATTCGTTGTATGAAATTTCGTAGTTGAGAAGAAACCACATTTTTGTAGGTTTATAAAATAAATGATTTATCCTTTTCAGAAAAAAATAGTATTTGTTAAAGTTTATCGTATACTGGGCTAAGCGCACAACATATAACCAGTTAATAATTCATGATTCCATTCCACTGAATTATCGTCACAGGAAATTTGCATAAGCTTATAGGTATTCAGATTGAATTTCTTACATATGTCACCTGCCTTTTCAGTAGTTGTTTCAATGGCACATTCGGTCTTCCGTAATTGATTTGCTATAAATTCGTGGTTTTACAAATCAAGAAAAACCTCAAAAATGTGTAGCACATGAGAAAAGAGTTATTTAATTTTACCAGAAATTACGTGTTATTTGGAAATCTAATTGATTAATGAGACCTATTCCACCACTGAGGCTTAGTAAGAGAGATTTGGGATGTTCCTGTTTTTGCATTCATTGTCTGTTTAAATGAAGAAACTGACGACATGGCAAGACATTCAATTTGAGTCTGGTCATTCCTTCGGAATGTACTGAATAAAAGGTTGTATCCCTCATATGACCCTTCTTGTTTATTAATACCTAACTTCCAGGGACTTGATTATTGACAAACAAACAGACCAGTTTTGCAATATTTTTCAGCCACATGCGGTAGTATTACCACTATCTGACTGTGTTTGCCAGGAGGAATTATCTATTGGTGTGTATTCACTATCAGTATAAGAGTAAAATGCTAGGACCAAAAATAATCTGTGCGTATGACTACCTGATGCTGTATTGTTAGTATCAGGAAAGGTTGTCCTGAAATGACGAGACAGCTACATTTCTCACTTGGCAAAAATCTAATGTTGGTGGTATACAGCATATCTGCACTTTATGAATTGTTGCAGAGTATGAACCTTGAATAATTTAAAGAAAATTTGTCCAATACTAAGCACGAGTAATTTTCTTTCATTGCCGCATACAGTCTCAGAGTGATAGGACAAAGTTCTACCAATATATTTCATAATTATGAACGGTAGCTCATGAGTCATTTCTTCGTCGTGAGTCTTTCAGACAATTGTTTGCATTATATTGTATTAATTTGCATTACATTTACCAACTGTAAAATTTCAGATTGTAACGCTTAATGTTTTTACTTTCTTAAATTTCTTGTCTATTGTAATTAATCTTCCTGACAACTATGGATGGGCTTTTGAGTATTGTGTGACAATACCTGCCAGACGTCACAAGAATTATGAAGCTTTAAATTTATTAGGCTACAGACACATCCCTGACAATTAGAAATCATGACTGGGTTGTTTATTCTAATTGTAACCTATCTATTAAAACGTATTTTTATATATACTTATATAGAGTAGAGCATGGAAATTTCCGTTTTTGCTGAACTACCTGTATGACTTATCGTTTAGACATTTTTTTATGCTGGTTTGTTATTTTGAACATACTTGGATAAAATACATTGAAATATATTGATTATATATATATATATATATATATATATATATATATATATATATATATATATATATATATATATATATATATATATATATATCCGGATAGCCAGTAGGAAATAATGAAAGGCAGCAGTACCTACCTAGCGCTTTCATGTATTTTTGATATACCTCATCAGGGTACAATATAAGAATGAAAAACAGCTTCGAAATTTCAAAGGCAAACATAAAAACGGAAGAAAGGTAAAATATAGAACAGCCAAACAGCCTAACCAAGAAGCAAATGGTCCATAGCCAAGAATTACACTTAAAGGATAAATGATTGAGTTACCCCTCTTTATAACATCATGTCCGCTTTAAACACCGCTCTATCAGTTAACCTGATACAATATATATTTGATAAGACTTTATATAAAACGTATGTTATAGGGCAGAACGAGGATTCCATTTTAATAGATCAACCTTTCAATACCTGTATACATGAAAAGATTACACTGGCCATGATAAGCATGCAAACATTTTCGGGGAATTACGTGGCCAATAGTTTATATTTCGGAGCTTATGACTTGAATAATGTGCACATCACAGTTAATGGGAATACGGTGTATCACATCAACTGTAATTTTCCTAATACTATCACGCAATTGTATTACGAGACTCAAAAGTCGATAGGAGGGGGACATGATAACCTCATAACCTATAATAGTTTTAAAAATGGGAGAGCCATCTATTGTTTCAGCTTAGTTACGGAAGAGGTGGAAGATTTCATGCCCATTGAGATTTCTGCTAGTTTGAGAATATCCATAAAGCTGGGCACGGTCACACCACACCCTTGCATGATTTTACTGTTCGGTGACACGAAAGGTATTTTAATCATTGATTCGGATA
This sequence comes from Macrobrachium rosenbergii, assembly GCF_040412425.1. Taxonomy (NCBI): domain Eukaryota; kingdom Metazoa; phylum Arthropoda; class Malacostraca; order Decapoda; family Palaemonidae; genus Macrobrachium; species Macrobrachium rosenbergii. Next base: position 29,374,194 of record NC_089769.1, read on the forward strand.
GTCATTCAGTGCGATGTTAGAGGCTACGTGTGATGGGTACGAAAGAAATCGAGAGTTTTACAGGGTTCGCTAGGGAGTCTTATTAAATATTTAGGTGTGTTCGCTTCAGATGAAGTTGGTGAGTTTAAAATACCCGCGAATAGAATTAAACCTCTAGTTTTTATATCTAATGCTCCACCTTCAACTTCTAGTATTGACCTTGTCGGACATTGGGTGCGTTTTTATATAGACTGTTCGCCTAGGGATACAATATACTTTTTTGACAGTTACGGTATAAACCCGCAAATTTATTCGGGTAGCTTCTCATCTTTTCTCGATGCGCATTCAGATTTCACCCTTCGCCAGTCCGTAAGGCAGATACAGCCCCATAATTCTTACAAGTGTGGTCTTTACTGCGTTTTCTTCCTTCACTGTACGAGTCACAGAGGGTTAAAATCGGTTTTGTCGTTAATGAGTGTCGTCTTCTCCCCGAGTCGTTTGAAAAGTAATGACAGGTGGGTGACGGAATACTATTTCAAATTTTTCAAGAGGGTGCGGTGTTCGCACTGGAGTTCGGGCATTAAACGAGCTCTTACATACAAGGAGTGCGTGCGTTCTTTAAATAAAAGGTAATGATTAATTCCATATTTAAAAAACGTTAATATACATCACATAATTAATTTTGCCGCCGTTCGGTTTTTCTAAAACATTTTATTTTTCTTCCTTAGGATGAATGGTCAAGGAGGATGAGGAGAAGGAGGAGGAGGAGGAGGAAGACGAGTTCTTCTACTCAGAACAGTAACGGAAGAGGGGGAGAAGAAGGGAGAGGGGGAGGAAAGTCAGGCTGGACGACATACTAGATTTGGAAGCCTATGGTTATTTATTGTAATAAAATTATTTAGAGGTTTAAGGTTGGTTATAACAATTCGTGGTGGTATTGTATTGGAATGTGTGTCGGGAGAACCCCCAGATTCATGTACTTGTTAATGTATACCGCTTTATCTAATAAAATGAGTGGATAGGTAGAATCGCTTTTTATTATCCCATACATAGGTTAAGTGACACTGACAGTGACCGTAATCGAGAGTGTGTTAAAACGTGTGACTTTTAACAATCGGATAGAGAGTTAGAGCTGTATATCTGAGAGAGCTGTACATTGTAATGTCCGTATGAAGTCATACAGCTGTTCATGAGTCACGCAGTGGGTCTAAATCATATCAGCAGCGGATACCTAATCAGACTCTTATCGATAGAGTGGGATTAATAACAGTTAGTTTATAAGGTTCAGCTCTTATCATTCACACAGCTGTTGTTGAGTCACGCAGTGGGTCTCTCTAATATCAGTTCAGATCAGTTCAGCAAGGTGTCTCTTCCTCCTAATCAGACTCTTATTGATAAAGTGGGATTAATAAGATAGTTTATATTGATTCAACTCATCTGTCATGCGACAGTTGATGAGTCATGCAGTGGGTCTCTCTCATATCAGTTCGGGGGCTTTGGCACCTTTTCCCCTACTTAATACATAATTTTTTTTATATACAGTATGTATGTTATTTTCCTCAGCAAAAATATAAAAATAAAATAAATAATAATAATAATAATAATTGAGGACGCCAAATGACACCCTTCCTTGAGGACGCCAAATGTTCAGGACGCCAGGACGCCAAATGGCACCTTTTCCCCTACTTATATATATTCCAACTTCGAAAATCCGGTATTCCATGGTCCAGAAACTCCCATTATCCGGAACGTTATTGAATCAGCCACCATGGAACTGAAGCTTGCTCCGTAAATACACAAGCACAGTTCATTTCCAACGAAAACATTCTGTAAAGCTCAAAAATATATAGCATACTAAAGAACCGCAATTTGCATAAATGTACTTGTGCATCATGCGATCATTGACACTTCACCCAAAACCATAAACTCATCATATACATCGAATATAGTATGAGATATACTGTATTTTCAGTAGATTTCACTATTCTAGACTTTCCATGCCTTTCTCGGTTTCGGCAGATACCACTGATAATGCATATTATATCCGAGTTAGCTTTTAACTAGAAGCAAAAGTTCATTAGGTTAAATGCGAGTCTTCGCGCATTCAATCAGGCTTACCAGCATTCTGACTTATTTTCAGTGGATTTCACTATGCTAGACTTTCCATGCCTGTCTCGGTTTCGGCAGATACCACTGATAATGCGTATTATATCCGAGTTAGCTTTTAACTAGAAGCAAAAGTTCATTAGGTTAAATGCGAGTCTTCGCGCATTCAATCAGGCTTACCAGCATTCCGACTTGTCTAAGAATTCATCACTACAGTATTTCTTATGATAACGACCACTTGCAACTGCGTGCAAGACACTGGCACAAACAGCAAGCACTAACATAAACGATCGGATCGAGAAAAAGCCGTTGGCCGATGCGTTACAGTTGTCGACATGTTGAAATTAGCTAACTTTCAACGGTGACTTCCCTAAGAAAGAATACAATAAATCTATTCATCTCTTACTGAATGGAGACGAAAGCATTAAAAAAGCAGGCCACTAAATTTACGATTGTAGCTGTGGTAGAAGAAACGAATAATAATGGGCAGGCCATAAAACGTGTTGGAAGAACCATAGCAACGTCTGATATACTTGTCAAATCACAGCTTTGCTTCATTTAGAAATAAAGTCATTTGCATCTTTGAACTCTGCTTTGATAATTGACGTATAAATTGAACTCCAAAATGCGTTTCATTTAGTAACTCATGGCTGTGATGATGTCAGTAAAACGCAGTGAGCTGATGATTTTAAGAGTATAAATGTTAGCAGAATGCAGATGGTGCCTGTTGACGATGCTCATTATACGGCAATATGACAATGAATGAAATATAATTGTATACAGTATGTAAAACAAGTTTTACTAAAATTATCATTAATCTTAATACAACTGTATTATTTGACTTTTGCAAATGGATATATATATATACTATATATATATATATATATATATATATATATATATATATATATATATATATATATATATATATATATATATATATATATATATATATATATATATATATATATATATATATCGTGTAATCTCTCTCTCTCTCTCTCTCTCTCTCTCTCTCTCTCACACACACAGACACACACACAAGTTTATAGAAACAAAAGCAGCAAGTTTTAGGCTTTAGCTGAAAGAAACGCCAGAAAAGTTTGAAGTGCAGAAAAACAATGAAGGGCGCGAGAGATCTGGTCTAAGCTCCGACATAGCCATTTCCATAGATATGCTTATGGAGCAGGCCAGAATTTTGCTAAGAACTAAACCTAACAAATGACAGTGATTATTCTTATGGTTTGTTCTACTCTTGATAACACAGCACAATATATGTGGAATGATATGGCGAGACTGTTTATAGTGGGGTTTTAGGGGTGAATTCTATCATCCTGGATTTCCCGTGGTCCGGCAGTGGCTTGGTCCCAAGGGTGCCAGTTTTAAGAAGTTTGACCATACCATATATATATATATATATATATATATATATATATATATATATATATATATATATATATATATATATATATATATATATATATATATATATATATATATATATATATATATATATATATATATATATATATATATATATATATATATATATATATATATATATATATATATATATATATATATATATATATATATATATATATATATATATATATATATATATATATATATATATATATATATATATATACATATATATATACATATATATATATATATATATATATATATATATATATATATATATATATATATATATATATATATATATATATATATATATATATATATATATATATATATATATATATATAATCATATATATATATATATATATATAAGCTATATATATAAATGTCCTATATTATATATATCAGTAAGCTACAAATGTCCTTTAATATCCATTCGCTCTACCTCGGAAATAATATATTTTCATATATGTTACCGAAGGGGAATTTTGAGTTGATAATAAGTTCGTCGTCCCGTGGGCTCGAACCAGCGAAGGACATGAACTTAGGACTACAGTGGACGCATTATCCCATGCTGGCCGGACATCCAAGAAATGGGAAGGGGAAAATTTAAAATTCAAGGTATATAGGAAGAAGACACACACCAATTCATACATACATTGGTTCTCCAGTCATAGGAAAGAAATAAAAATAGGATTAATGACAGGGTTGGCCATCAGGGCTTATAGGATTTGCAGTCCCGAATTTTTAAACGAAGAGCTGGATTACCTGAGGGAGAGTTTTAGGAGATTAGGCTACGCTAAGTATTGGTGGGAGTGGGCACACATCAAAGCAAGGAAAAACTAATTTGGGGAGAGAGAAAGGATAGAAACGGAACATTTGGTAGGAAAGAAAATAATTATAGTCCCGGACAACAACTCTATTGCACCCATCAACAGAAAGTTAAATTTGGCCATTGATCAGCCAGTCACAGGGCTAGAAACTCGCCAGTCTCTTCCAGCCGAGTCAACTCTACACTGCAACCTCTCCTCATGAAATATGTCTTTCAAAAGTTATAACTTTCATTACACCTCAGTTTTACCCGAAGAAAAGTTGGGTTTCTCAGTTTCATCAATAAACATTGTCAAGCCAATGATTTAAAGCTTATAATGATATATGAATTATGTACTTCAGTAAACTTAATGCTAAAATATGTATAGTGAAATAAACATGAAATTTTTAATATAAAGATATATTCTTTCATTCCTTACATGACATCGCAGTGCATTTATCATTTATCGTCTTGTGTTTCATACAATATCATAGCTTAAATGTCATGGATGACAATGCTGCCGAAAAATTATAGGCAGGGCCATCTATATGAAAATGACAAGCAAAAGATTAAGAACATTAAAATGAGCGGGGATGCGAGCAGAGATTAGCCTCATGTTTATTTCACTATGCATATTTTAGCATTAAGTTTACTGAAGTACATAATTCAAATATCATTATAATCCTTAAATCATTGGCCTGACAATGTTTTATGATGAAATTGAAAAATACTACTTTTTCGGGTAAAACATATTGAAAGACATATTTCATGAGGAGAGGTCGCAGCGTAGATGTTGACTCGGTGATGGCTAGAAGAGATTGACGAGTTTCCAGCCCTGTGACTGGCTGATCAATGGCTAATCAGGAGCAATGTAAGAGACGGGGCTGGATATCAGATGCACGGGTACTGTGAACTGATAATAGCTAATGTTATGCCAATTTAATTCTTGCAGTTACTTCCCACTGTCATTTTTTCTATTCCACAAAAAAGCTCATCATTTTTCTCACTCTTTCCTTCAGACAAGCCTTGCACAACCTGCAGCAATTCATGCTCTACATTCAACAGCTCCATAATATACTCGTCAAAACTACACAGGACTGCAT
>NC_089769.1:29382122-29417122 GCF_040412425.1 Macrobrachium rosenbergii
TAATGCTAGGTAGGGATTTATGTAAGAGAGGGCACAATAAATACGTAGAGATGATGGTTCATGATGACAATGAAAATATATATGTATGTATATATACATATTTATTAATACATATATATATAACATATATATATACATATACATATCTAGTATACATATTTATATACATAATACATATATATATATATATATATATATATATATATATATATATATATATATATATATATATGTATATATATAAATTACATATATAAATACACATATATATAAAATTCTGTGTATATATATATACATATATATACTTATATATATACTGTATATAATAGCTGACTAACCCGGCGCTGTCCAGGAAATCTGTGAATGACTACCGATAAACTCTCTCTCTCTCTCTCTCTCTCTCCAACTCTCCCTCACTCTTTCCTCTTTCTCCTCCCTAACACCCCTCTACTCTCTCTCTCTCTCACTTTCTCTCCCTCTCTCTCACTCTCTCCCTTTCCTGTTAGGATAGTTACTTCAGTTACATTGCCCAGCATTTTTGACAATTTATATTTTATCCCTTCTTCACCTCCATTCCTACATTCCTATCAGGGCTGAACTTAGGCTTTAAGGGCATCGGGAGTATCACTATTCATCTCAGCGACCTCGAAAACTGTGGATTAGACACTAATATCTGTAATTTTTTACATTTTATTTTTCACCCCTTCTCACCCTACCTTCCTATCGGGACTGAACTTGGACTTAAAGGGCATGAGGAGTGTCACTATTCATCTCAGCGACCTCAAAAACCATGGATTAGACACAAAATCTGTCGTTTTACATGTCACTTCTTTCCCACCCCCACCCCCTTTGATGCCAGTTATGTCTTACCCCCACAGTATTCTCTTCCAGATAGTAATGCTAGGTTCACACATTCACGTATCAAGGCATGCATGCCCATGCACGGCGGAAAACTGGTAAGTACGTAAATACAACGTAAATGCACCGTAAATGCTATGTAAGTGCGCCAGTATGCAGCGCGACCGATAAGCAACACCCAGGCGTATGCCGGGAGCCACGAACCTTTCTACCTGTTCAAAACCATGCATGGGTGGCCACGTCAACTGTCATTTAGCATGGCCCGACCGGCACAGCCTGGCGCCGACCTTGTGGTGACCACGTGCCCACTAGGACCTTACCTGTGGTCCAACACCGCTCCAGGTTCCAGCCTTGCACCGCGTGGGTCTTTGCATGGCGTGGGAGTAGACGCTGCAACTGTGCCGCACCGCACGCATCCAAGACGAATTGGCAACACTGTGACCTGGGATAAAAAGGGAAGGCAGCGCACTTGCGGGTCAATCGACACTACGTTTCTGAATAATTTTCAGTCTTAATTTTAAGTTTATTTGTTGTATGTATGTGTGGGTGTGTATAGTACTTATATTATTTTTATTGTATGGTTGTGTAATGTATTTTTGTATGAGTGGCTGTATATTTTTCTTATATTTACATGTATGTTTGTGTATTATATTAAATAAATATATATTTTCAATATTATGTCTGGCTTTATCCTCTTTCCAGTTACTAAGTATTGATGAGAATGCATCATGGTTTTGAAAAATATCTTTTATTAAATTAACTGGCACAAATATAAGCACACAAATAAAGAAGGCAAAATGAACCTGAAAAGACTATCTAAGTATACATCACTGAATTTTAAATAAGTCCAAAATACTATATGTAACATATGGGCACAGAAACAAAATTACAACAGACAGAAAAGATAAGCAAGTCATATACAATGTAACAAATATCGGAGAGAAGGAACTTTCAAAAAGATATAGAATTATCATATCAGAAAAGAATCAATGTTAAGTAATTATTACAAAGGGCAAAATAACTGCAACACATACAAGTACACAAATATTAAGTTTCGAACTAAATGCATGAACAGACATTTAAGTAAATACAGTAAGTTGAACAATAAAGTATACAGGAGTGCACCAAACTGCTGTTCTCCTGCCAATGCACTGAGCCTTCAGCCGATGAAAAATATTCTTTCAGCATGTTCCGTTGTTGCTTTGCATCCCTGGTTGCAGTGTTGCCGGTCACGGTTGGAAGGGGTGCTCCTAAGGACGGGTCACTCCTCCAGCTACCAGGTATGACGGTATGTGTGACGGGGTGCTCCTGATCCCCTTCTTGTCAGCGTTTTTTCTTATTGTAATATTATGCATATGAAGGCTCGTGACAGCGCAGTTTGAGGTGAGCGTCATGGGCCAGGTGGTCGAAAAACCACTACGTATTACTGCGAAACTTTCCCTAATAATCCAGGGCTGCATCCTAACAACTGCTTCAGAACATACCACACCACACGCAAGTGGACTACAAAGGAAAATACATATAAATGCCGTGCCCACGTATGTAACAATAATGGAAGTATTGGTAATTGTTTAGTAATGAATTTTGAGTGAATACTTTTCCAACTCTGGTTTAATTAACTTTTGTAAATAACTATGTTTTATGAAATGCGTAAATAAATATTGTAACAACAATGTTCTTTTCATTTTGAGCTTCTAAACATTTTGAATATTAATTGGAATCATACTAATAAGATAACACTGATAGCTATGAAAATAAAGCAAACTGATTGTGTCTGTATTTCCAGGTATAACAAATAAGGTGCAATTTTTAAATATGGTTAATTCTGATAAAATCATGAGTATGAATGTAGCAGTTATCATCAAGATATTATGTGATGCAATTACTGTGCTTTTTTAATAAGACAGCCCTATGAGATTGACACAAAAAAAATTATAAAAATAATGGAATTCCCAGCTATCATAAAAACGATGACGAACATTGAACGGAATGAATGAATGAACTGTCGAGACAAAAAGGTCAATTATCAGTAAGAAAAGATGTTTTAGAAAATGATGGTTACATAATCTGGTAACAGAATCCCGAAGGCGTCCTCCACCGTCCTGCGTGCCCTACGTGGGGTCAACGTGAGGTTGACGTAACTCAGTAACGCACAACGTTACACATACGGTATACGTACATCGGTGTTGCGTGCTCTGCCACGAACTACTTTTGGCTGTGCCGCAGCTTGTCGGGCCACTTCCGGTAAGCGTCATGTCACGCTTACGAAGTGCGCACATTTGCGACGCACTATAATACGCTTGCTTTACGCACATCGGCCAATGTCACATATCCAGTTGGGCGGGGCTTATTCATCTTGCGTATGGTCACGTTTCACAATTTTCGGCCGTGCGTGGGCATGTGTGCCTTGATACGTGAATGTGTGAACTTAGCATAAGTCATATGTATACCGAAATGAGGTATGATAAACAGGTAAAGTTTATTTAGTTACTAAGTCCACAGGCAGAACCAGCCCCATTTCAAGGAAGCCCTTCCAACCTCCACCCTTTTTGGTGCCCTTTGGTGCTAATGATGTCTTACCCCCACAGTATTCTTTTCCAGATAGTAAGTCATAGGTACACCAAGTTTGGTTGAAATTGCTTAATGCGTTTCAGAGTTATGCCGGAACGTACATACATACATACATACATACACTCACACATACATACATCCACTTTTATATAATAGATATATTTAGGTCCAACACGGACACACAGACACACACATCCTCGCACATACCTATGTGTGTATATGTAGTTGAAATCACCAGGAATGCAAGTTAGGTATATACGAGTATGTGCCACAGGGAAAATTAAAACAGGTTATAAATCTAGACCGGTCCCAAGGCAGCTTGAAGATGTCTTAGAAATACTAAAGACGAAACTGGTTAGAATGTGTATCCAATGTTTCTCTTTCCTGTGATATATATATATATATATATATATATATATATATATATATATATATATATATATATATATATATATATATATAGATAGATAGATAGATAGATAGATAGATAGATAGATAGCTTACTATAATATTTATCTGTTTAATAGCAAGCTCTTTTCAAGCACCACTTTAAATGCATTGGATTAAGGATTTTCCTAAAATATATGGAAAAATAGGAATTCGCTATGAAATACTTTTCCCATCTAAAACATTATTTATAATGTTCTTAGATATTGTATTTATATTAACATTATTAATATTATTATTGTTACTGAATTATTATTATTGTTCGACAATTCCTAATGTTCATTTGGAGTCAGCTTAAAAAACCTTACCTTGACAAGCAAGCTTCGGCAGAACTGAATTCCAAAATAGGTAACAAAAATAAAAGACAGATCCAAGATAATAGCAAATAAGGAACTAAAATGTAAAGACAAATCAACAAAAAGGTGAAATACATACGCACAGGGTGGAAAAACAAAGGTAATGGCCTGGGGAAGATTTCCCTACTGCATCCCCAATCTAAACACATTTTTATCCTTCTTGACAGTTATATATTCTTCGTTGTTACGTGTTAAGAAATTGTTGCCTGACAATTCTCTTATTCTCAGAAATGTTCGAATATCATAGAAGTACAGCATATTACGACCTCACCTCTGTTTGTAAGCTTTCCATACGAGCATTTTACCTTTAAACTCTCGTGAATTATTCTTATGCTCTTATCTTGAGCTGTGTTCTGTGCAATGGGTCTTTAAAGGTAAACAACTTTCAGGCCCCGCGTTACAAATTTCGTGTTGCTACGAGGGTGTGCTGAAAGTAAAACGCCTGCCAGGTCAGAAGTCCTTCATTATCATGAGACATATTCAGCCAAATTCACGTGTAGATTAACTCGTTGTCTACACTGTTATCGCCATCACAGCTTCCAACGCTGCGCGACATAAAGGGCCTCAGTGAAATTCCTCCTCTCCTATCTTCCCTGCCCTTTCACGTCTACTAATCTCCACTTATCTTCTGCTTCCCGTCTCTTAACTCTCATCCAAGTTGCGCGGGATCTCGCAACTCTTGTGGTGCACAAAGGAGCCCAGCTGACATTATCACGTACCATTCTCCCTGGGGTGGTGAGAAGAACATGTCCAAGCAACCTTCATCTTCCCTTTATCATTATCTCATCATTTTGTATCTTTTCCCTTCACATTCGGCCATCTGACTCATAACATTCTTCTTAAAGCTTTTCTCTCCAACTGACAAAATCTTCTGGAAATAGTTTTATTGTCATACCATGATTCATATCCGCGTAGCAGCAATACTGATCGTACTAGAAAAATATATATACCTACTTTCTTATGTAATGCCATTCTATTTGATTTCCAAATCTTATTCAGCCTACCCGTTGTCTGATTTATTTTCTTTTTTTAACTTTCACTTAAATCTACTTCATGAGAACGTGTATTGGATATTATTATTACTGAGTATTTGAAAGACTCTACTTCATTCATTCATTCATTCTCCATCCTATTTTACTTCTTGCCTCTAATAGTATTCTGTTCTCATTATTTCTGTTGTTATCAGATTTATTTCAAGTCGCATTTCCATAGATGAATGGTGCCCCGTATTCAACAAGATTTGTAAAGCATGGGGTTTTCACTATGACCTTTCTTTGCAATCTTTGCTAAGACCTCCAGTTCTCAATCACAAGGCTTGGCTTCCTCCTTCCTTATTCTACAAAACGTTTTTACTGAAACTCGAGAATTATTAGTTTAAGAAATACGCGATCCCGGTCCTTTTCGAGATTTTCTTTAAAACTTGGGTATCATCTGTTGTCCCTGCAGAAACATTTCTGAACATTTTCACCCCTGTCAATAACTAACGTGATTAAGTCAATTTATAAGTAACTTGCCTATTTGAAACTTGTAATAACTTTTCTTTTGCGCAGCTTTGCATTTCCCGCAACCTTTACAAGTAGAGTCAGAAATTTGAGGACAATTTCCGCAAGATAACACGAACTTCCAAGCAACTCAGAAGAAACAAACAGAAAATTTGCTCTCGAAATTTTAGAGAATATTGAAGTTACTATGTATCAAAGGAGGCTGACCTTTGGTAGTGAAAAATAATACAACTAATTGTTGCTTTATTTAAATTCATAAATCGGACACGTCGCGCGCCATCTCTGTTCTGTGTTTTGGGCAACATTTTCTGGATGCATAAGTGATCATATAAACTCTTTATGTGTGCGTGTATTGTTTCAAGCAGTTGTACCCGTAGCTACCGTCACACGAGCAGCGAAATTTCATGTATAACCAAAGCTTTCATTTTATAGGCTACTCATACTGTAGGTAGTACCGAGAATTATTACGCTACTTTCTCAAGATCGTTAATCACGTGATGGTTAGACGCATCAACTCAAGTAAATTTGTTTGAAAGTACGTTCTTGGCTGTGCTTCTCAGCTTAACGGAGAAATAGGAAGAATATAAATAGTATATATCAGGCAACTACCATTATACATGATTATACACATAGTCACATACATGACACTCATATACATGTAATGTATATATAAATATATATATATATATATATATATATATATATATATATATATATATGTGTATATATACAGTATATATTACACACACACACACACACACACATATAGCAGTTAGCATATATATATATATATATATATATATATATATATATATATATATATATATATATATATATATATGTATATATATATATATATATATATATATATATGTGTGTGTTAGAAATTAATACACAATCACGTGAGCCATAGGAAAAAAATTTCTAAAACGTCGGGATCGAACCCAGGTCTCAGGTGGAAGCAAGGGCGTTACCCACTGGGCCAAGTCTAAAGAAGTTGAACCTGAGAGCAACTGCACTAAGGAATTACCTGGGCAAGCTAACTGCTTGCATTAGCGAGTTTTTTCCTCAACTTCCCGACTCAGCAATGACCCAATAGACAACATTCCATTCGAATTATCCCTTCTGAGTGAATAAGATAGAAATCATCAACACACAATCACGTGTGGAACAGAAATAAATTTCTGACTCACGTCGTGATCGAACCCAGGTCTCTCAGGTGGGAGCAAGGGCGTACTCCACTGGCCATACAAGCTCAAAAGAAGTTGGAACCTGAGAGCAACTGGCATTCCAAGGAATTACCTGGGCAAGCTTAACTGCTTGCATACAGCGAGCTTTCCAACTTCCCGACTCAGCAATGACCCAAGGTGACAAACATTCATTCGAATTATCCCTTCTGAGTGAATAAGATAGAAATCATCAATACTATCAATCACGGAACAGAAATAATTTCGACTCACGTCGGGATCGAACCCAGGTCTCAGGTGGAAAGCAAGGGCGTTACCACTGTAAATGCGCTACAAATCTAAAAGAAGTTGGAACCTGAGAGCAACTGCACCCAAGGACCACCTGCACCGCCCCCTTGCTTTCCACCTGAGAGAGACCTGGGTTCGATCCCGACGTGAGTCAGAAATTTATTTCGTTCCACACGATTGTGTGTTGATGATTTCTATCTTATTCACTCAGAAGGGATAATTCGAATGAAATGTTGTCTATTGGTCATTGCTGAGTCAGAAGTTGGGGAAACTCGCTGGTATGCAAGCAGTTAGCTTCTGCCCAGGTAATCTCTTGGGTGCAGCTGCTCTCAGTTCCAACTTCTTTTAGACTTGCATGGCCCAGTGGGTAACGCCTTGCTTCCACCCGAGAGACCTAACATCCTGACGTGAGTCAGAAATTTATTTCTGTTCCACACGTGATTGTGTGTTGATGATTTCTATCTTATTCACTCAGAAGGGATAATTCGAATGAAATGCTGTCAATTGGGTCATTGCTGAGTTGGGAAGTTGGGGAAAACTCGCTGGTATGCAAGCAGTTAGCTTGCCCAGGTAATTCCTTGGGTGCAGTTGCTCTCAGGTTCCAACTTCTTTTAGACTTGTATGGCCCAGTGGGTAACGCCCTTGCTTTCCACCTGAGAGACCTGGGTTCGATCCCGACGTGAGTCAGAAATTTATTTCTGTTCCACACGTGATTGTGTGTTGATGATTTCTATCTTATTCACTCAGAAGTGATAATTCGAATGAAATGTTGTCTATTGGGTCATTGCTGAGTCGGGAAGTTGGGGAAAACTCGCTGGTATGCAAGCAGTTAGCTTGCCCAGGTAATTCCTTGGGTGCAGTTGCTCTCAGGTTCCAACTTCTTTTAGACTTGTATGGCCCAGTGGGTAACGCCCTTGCTTTCCACCCGAGAGACCTGTCTGATCCCGACGTGAGTCAGAAATTTATACATGTGTGTGTGTGTGTGTAATTTCTAATAGCCACAATGCTCCTTAACTTCTGCTAATTTTTTCGCGCTTGATATGCTTGTAACGAAGCCGATATCCAAAGGAAGAAATTGAAGAGTCTGTGACGGCTTGGCCGCAGGAAGGAACCTGAGTTACCTTTAATCACAAGGAGGTAATGCTGCTAAGCCGACGCGAAGAATTAACGAAGTTAGAGGGCATTGTGGCTATTAGGAATTACATATATGCCTGGTAAAAGTGACCAGGATTCGCAGATATATATAAAGAGAGAGAGTATATATATATATATATATATATATATATATATATATATATATATATATATATATATATATATATATATATATATATAGATATGTATAAGTACAATCTTCAATGTTTATTTCAAGATACTGTCCTGAGTGACATCAGGTAATCAATGATCGTTTCTTGAGCCATTTAGTAAGGGTTTTGTAAAGTAGTAATTGCGCCATGTACCTTATCGACACACACACACATACATATATATATTAACTTTATCACTTACACAATTGTTCTGTGCATTAATACAATTATAAACAGGACCTCATTAAAACTGGATGGTATCTAGCGGAGATATTTATTCAGGAAAAGTTGCAAGCTTTCTAAGACCAACAGTCCTCATTGTCAAGTATCCGACGATGATGACTGTTAGTCCTAGAAAGCTTGTAACTTTTCCTGAATAAATATCTCCGCTAGATACCATCCAGTTTTAATGAGGTCCTTTGTTTTGTATGTGTATATATATATATATATATATATATATATATATATATATATATATATATATATATGTGTGTGTGTGTGTGTGTGTGTGTGTGTGTGTGTAAGTTGTGTTTGTATGTGTGTCTGAACTTTTATTTCTTTAAGGCACTGAAATGCAAAATATGGAAAATACTTATGCAAATAAACCACAAAGGTAACGTAGACTAACAATTGCCTCCCTTTGCAAGATAAAGCTTGTTTTTATCTGTCCACTGGAAGTGGCAGTCGATCTGTGTTCTTGTTGTATCAAAGTAGGCCTGCAGCCAGGCCTACTTTGACGCCTTCCAAAACAAATTATCCTTCATGGTAACTACTTAAGTTCAGTGCATCACGGACGTTAATTTTCATATACGTAGTGGTAATTGACTGATAGATTTTTAAATTCCATAATAAGAGATAAGCACCAAGCAACACGTCACGATCTCGTAATCTCTTAGCAATTGCACTTCAGTATTATTTCATGAAAAATTAAGAAATAAAAACATCTTCACAGTTGGAAGAACGCGAGAAAAAATGCAGATAATTTCTCAGAAGGTGGATCTTTCAGTGCGGGTGGAGGGAGGGGGGTCCTTTCCGACCCCTCCACCCCTCTCCCCAGGGCTACATCCCTGCAAAGGGATGAAGGGGAAGGCAGCGATGATGTCATTATACATCGAGCAATGTTTGTTTTCCTTTGAAAGCATTCCAGCATCTGCCAGGAATTTACGGTTGACATAATTCCTCCATTAACTCTGTAATCTGTATATTGCCCGGACATAACCTTGCCTGGATTTATGCTTCAAAGCCGGTGTGCTCCGACCGCCATGAGTCAAGACCACTATCAACTGAATCAAGGGAACTCACTCGTATGCAAAGGAGTTCAGTTATCTTCTTATTTCTAGTCTTTTGGTCTCTGTTTTTGAGCCGTTTTCAGTTGCAGGAATTTTAGTTATTTACTATCGTGATTTCTATTTCTCAGTTTCTGTATGTTTATTTTCCTGCTGGCAAGAATTTCTGCTTTTCTTTCGTGGCCACATTTTTGAACATCTCTCCATTTATGAACCTCCCGGATAAGTAAGTACTATGATCATTAGATATTCATCCGTTTAGTTTCACTTTTAAGCACTTGTTTTTACAAACTATACTGAGACTCAATTCCATTTTCAGTTAATTTCCACTCAGATGAACTTTACTTTAAAACTGTTTTTAGTCACTTAAATATTGTTTTCAACCTATTTTCATTTTATAATGCTTCCATGCTGTTCCTTGCTACACGAAATCTATTCTTAAGTCGTCTGCTTCTAGGAAATTTCACTTTTTAAAAGTTCTATGAATATTTTTACAAATTACCTAAGATTTTTGAAAAATTGCTTATAAATACAGAGGCAAATGAGGTCAGTTTTCCTATGACATGGGAACTCGTCAGAATAAAGTAAGAAAATTTACAGCAATCAGGACTACAGTTATCTCCACGAATGAAGTTGGAGGGAAGTTATGTTGCACTGATGTCTGCCTGTCTATGTGTATGTTTTCAGGATATATAATGAACAAGTTAAAAGAACTGAATTAAACCTCACAGATATTTTCATCGGGCGATCTTTCTAATAAATTCCGATTACCAGTCCCTGAGAATTTTTACCAGCACATGTATACACGCGAACTTTAAAATTGGGATTTTTCGCACGGTATGATATTTTATACAAGCTTTGACTAAGGTTTTGCTTGCTCTTGACTGTTATTGCTGCTTTGTACGACTGCATGCACTCTGTTTAACACGGTGTATGCAACTCTGCTTTAAATAAACGGGGCACAACAAAAATAGTATTTCGTCTGCCTCCGTTGTGTCCCCAGTGGTTCGCCCGGGTTGGATCAGAAATAAAACAAAATTCGAGAGAATTATGTACACTGCTTTGTGTAAGTGAACATGCGCATTCGTGCGGTTGTGAACAGTATACATACACTCGTCAAACTTTATTTTCATTCTTTTCTTTTTTAAAGTGATGGCAAATAAGTAAAAATTATCAAAACGAACTTTAGGTCTGGCCGGCAAAGTAAAGGTAAGCTTCTGAAGAAACGTTCTAAGCTACGAGGTCCCGATTTTGCATGAGAAACAGAAAAAGTGTAATAATTAGAAGACTTGGCAGGAATATCTGACGGTCTATCAAGGTCTGCCCGTATTGACAGGTTGATAGAAAATAGTCAAAAGCAGTCGGCATGGACACTGAAATTTTTTTTCAGAAACAGCTATCAACATCATGCGTATGTTAGGGGTAACATCAATTAAACCAGTTATTGACCATTGTTCACAAGTATACTTTCCCCATTGAACCAACTAGATCCAAAGAAAACGACCCCAAGACATGCCACTTAAATTCACAATTAGTTGAAAACTTACTCGACGTTCTATGTTGTGGTAGACTGGAAGTGATAAAACTCGGTAGCTTCCAACACAGTTATGAATGGTATGAAATTTTATACATTTAAATCTAAGAGGGCTTGGTTCCAGGTCTACCACTACACACCCTAGAAACAAGAATCCTTTGCCTTTAAATTCCGTAGCAATCTGAGAAGTCCCTCGATCAGTTCCATAGCAAAATGAAGCTGAGATCTCCCCAGCATCATCGTTTGCTCACAGGGCCTCTAATTTATGGAACTCTGTCTGTTTCTGCTTCCCAGCTATCACAAATCAACAAGATCTCATATTTGAAAGTAAGTGAGTCCCAAGATATCCTGTTAAATAAGCAAAAGTGCAATGATTCCAGCCACTTTGGTTATCCCTGTACGGGGTGTGGTTCTAACTCGATTTGACACCTGGCATTCAATTCCAGAGCCAGGTATACATCACTGTTTT
The DNA here is from genome assembly GCF_040412425.1 of Macrobrachium rosenbergii. NCBI lineage: Eukaryota > Metazoa > Arthropoda > Malacostraca > Decapoda > Palaemonidae > Macrobrachium > Macrobrachium rosenbergii. The sequence goes on from NC_089769.1 coordinate 29,393,928, forward strand.
CGACAACCAGCAAGATTGCAAAGTAGTTGCGCTCAGATCGTTCTGCTAGGCACGATATCATGTTGGGTATCGGATGGGTGGGGGATGGTGGTGGATAGTTCGCCACTCGACCAGGTCACGGCTCCGTAGGTGAAGGTTAGGTTAAAGGAAATTTAGAGTAGAAAGCATCCCTATTGAAATGTCCTTGATCTGCTTTTAAGTCAATGCACAATGGGTCCTGGCAAGTTAACTTCCCCCTCCCCTTTCCCCTCCATCTTCCCCTCTCCCCTCCCCTTCCCTTCTTCTCCCCTCCCCTCCTTCCTCCATCTCCAGAGGATTGGAACTAATCTACAGGTAAACGAGTATAGATCTGGTTTGATTCCCCGGGAGGGAGGAGCACAGACAAAGTTCCTAAATTCATTGTCTCTTCGACCTCATCAAAGAGTTAGATACCCAATAAATACTCAAGTTATAAGGATTCGCTACCAATGTGAAGAAATGGCTGAGGCTAGCAGCCACATGGGGATAGACTTTCTGAAAACAGGAAAGCTAAATCCTTCAGGCTACCTCTTCTGAAAGAAAAGAAATTACTCATTACTGAAAAGTGTATGTTTACATCATATAAATATATACATGTACAATATATATATATATATATATATATATATATATATAAGTATATTTTTATTATTATATATATATATATATATATATATGTATATATATATATATATATATATATATAATTTATAAAAATGTATATATATATATATATATATATATATATATATATATATATATATATATATATATGTGTGTATATGTGACTTAAGTGGTAACAAAAATTGTACTTGTAAAATATAATTCACAAGAAGCACTAACATACTTAAAAATAATGAACATGCTGAAGGAAACGTTGAAATAAAAATAAAAATAAAAAAATCACCAACAACATAGATAGACCAAGAGAAAATTTCTATAAGATTGCTTATCAGGATAATGTAGTTTGACTCCCATGTCAAGAAGTGAAAAATTGGATCCGAATGGACCAGTTAGGGTGTCCTAGACAGGTGAAACGCGAGAGGAAAAGAAGGGCAGGAAAATAGAAGTGATCGACCCGGTGTATGATGCATTTTTGATTACCCAGCTGTCTTGGTTTAGGAAATAATTCAAAGTCTCATGCAATCTCAGGACCTAAGCCGAAGTCCAGCTTACATTTTGCATATACTGTCCTGCAAATATCTTTTTGTTTTAGTTTTCTGTAAAAGAAAACTATTTGGATGGTTTTGTCTGTCCGTCCTCAGATCTTAAAAAATACTGAGGCCAGAGGGCTGCAAATTGGTATGTTGATCATCCACCCTCCAATCAATAAAATATACAAAATTGCAACCCTCTAGCCTCAATATTTTTTATTTTATTTAAGGTCAAGGTTAGCCATGAATCGTGCGTCTGGCAGCGCTTTCCGGAGGCGTGAGTCGCACCTTCACTTGACCGCATCTGGAAGCAAATTGATCACTGACCGGTCGTAGCTGATGCTGATAGTTTTATTCAGCATTATACGCTGAACAGAAAAGGCGCAACTTTTACTTGTTTTCTCTCTAATCGGATTATTTCATCTTTGTGATAATAGGTCTCCTTCTGCATCTGCTCTTACTTGCTTGCTTCTCTGTGGAGGTTGTGATTTCCGTTTCGTTTTTCTGCCTGGTTGTGTCTGGCTGTTAATCTGTTTGTCAGTAGAATCACACGGACACTGACTTGTCGGTAAAAACTCTGTGGAATGATTTATCAGATGACCTCATACTGATTAAGGACAAAGGTCAAGGTCGAAGAATTTTGGTGTTTTTAAATCTTTATACATAATTTCGTATCCTTTTCGTAGTTATATTTTACAACAGTAGTTTCGTGCTCCAAGTTGACATACAAAGGTCACAGGTTAAGATCATACAATTTTGATAGATTAAATGCTTTATAGAAAGCTATACATTTGCTGTATCCTCTACTATCGATCCCTAATCATTATGAATATGTTTACTAAGTTTTCCAATGAGGATCATCGCTCAGGGTACAATCATGTTTTAGGTGACCGAAATTATTCACTAAAGGTTTTATATACGTATTGATTGATTTTTGTTTTGATAATTTTTAACAATTATTCCATAGTAATTATGAGTCAAGTTTGTCATTTAAAGTTCAAAAGTAAAAGTCACATTTTGATGATTTAAATATCGCACACTCGGATGGATAAGGATGATTGGAGTCAGGAAGGGCATCCGTACATTAAAAAAAAAAAATCCTGACAAGACCAATTATGAAATGAAAGTTTTTAAGACAGAAAACTCACTAATCATTATATCTGCTGGCGTTTCGGCATTTAGATATTTCTAACCTGGCTACATACTTTTGTAATATTACGCCAGGAATTTCTTAATCATTTTTATATTGTTTTTGATTTTAGAAGATCAAAGTTCTTCTAAGTGCAGATTTTCAGATGCTTATGTGCTTTATAACTTGCTTATTTGGTATGTGTATCCTCTTCATAGTGTGATAATTGCCTTGTAATTATGTATATAAAAAAAAAACTTTAACCTCCAAAGGTAAAAGGTCAGAGTCTGAGGCTGTCGATGGTTTAAAATTCGTACCTAGCTGTGGTAAGACCCTCATGAGGAATAACTTCTTTTAGTCCGTCATTTTCAGACAAAGGTTAGGGTCAAAACAGGTTATCATTTTTCCTGTGATTTTCAGTCATTTGAATCTGCATGCTTCCCAGCCCTGTTTACGTGAAAAGACAAAAGAATTCTGTGCGAATAAATTACATCCGTTGTCACCTAAATGGTAACGTGAAATGTATTTCATAACTTGTAAAACAGTTTTCTTATATTTAGATATAAACATTTGGACGTATCACATAACTAGCCTACATTTCATTCGCACTAGTTTCATTAGAAGCTCCACAAGTTATTTGCATTATATTCTTTTTAATATTAAGAATCCCTTGCCCCTATGAGAGTACGACTCCCTCGAAAAATCAACAGTCACTCCCACAAGCATGCATTAAAAAAGTGTTGATTCGCGGATGAACCCCCGTGCAGAAAACTTTAACAGTGTTAGCTGCTTCATTTACTTATACAAAAGGCTCAAGGACGGAGTAAAAGTGAAAAATGAACTAAGTTTTCGTTGTAGAGGAAGAGTTGAAAATGTGGCTATTAATGTAATTCAGGCAAGCAAGCTAGGTACGCAAGATATTAGAATAATATAGAGTGGAAGGGGTTTGAGTAAATATGAGAATACTGGTGGAAGCCACTTTTGAGGACGTGAGGAGGGTAATTAGGTGGTAGAAAAATAGGAGTTCACTAGGCTTTAATAGAGCTGCGAGTAAGATGCTGAGGTATGATAGAAAAGATGTCATTGAGTGACTGACAAATGTCTGTAGGGTATGTCTTGGTGAGGAAAAGGTTCCAATGTAATTGGGTAAGAAGAAAGATTGTTCCTTAATTATACCTTGTATAAGGATAAAGGTTAATTGATATAATTCAATTCTTCAGTGGTATTGTCTTTATTTCATTTAAAATAGATATTTAAAACCTACAACAAGAGATGGGATACCGAAAGTCGACTCCTTGTGGCTACGAGTATTTTTACCAGCGGTAAAATATTTCAAATCTTGCTAAGGTTCTTCAGTTACATACAGTGTCTCTGTACCTTAGCTGTTTGCATATTTCGTCAAGGTAACATTGCCTCTTCAGTTCTCTTGAAGAAAATCTGTTCAAAACATTTATATCTTACCATGCATTTGACAGTTCAGGCAGCGTGCAGACACTTCACAATTTTTTATTGCGCTGATCTGTCTTTCAAGATCAAAATGCCGATATCGTAATGACAATTATCATACAGTCCTTTAGGCAAGATCTCTTCAGTCCTTCTTGCCCCGTGTTTTTTTTCATCTTCATTTATGCGTTTATATTATCTTATTATCTTTTTTGATGTTATGTTTGCAGGAGTTCACTGTAGGCAGTGCTGAAGTTTCTTTGCAGCGCTCGTTTGACCCCGAACTATACATATTGCTTTCTGTCTTTTACTCTTCCATTCGCTCCTTTTGATCTGTTCCTACCAACGATCACATAAGAACAATAGTCTGGGCACAGCCATTCAACAAGCATTACGGGAGATGTAGCCATTGCCGCCATATTAGTGTAGGATAGAAAAGCCAAGCCGGGCTCGGAGTAGTAAAAATTATTAATGCGGGCTTATCAAATATTCTGTGATCTAACCTACTTAGGAATAAGATAAAATTCTGAAACTTGACATAAGTGAAAAACATACGTTATGAATTCTATCAGTATCATTCAAAATATTAATAACTGCTACTTTATATTTTTTACAGTTAAATAAATTTGAAATGTTTATGAGTTTTAAATCGTGACCTGAAAAAGTTGCTCTATGATGAGATTTTTAATTTTTGAGGCAGAGACGTCACCAAAGCGGCAAAGTTGTAGCTAAAGAGTTAAAGCTTTTGAATTATATTTAAAAAAAAAAGATTGTGTAGTTTGGCTAGTATTTTAACTCTCACCTGTGACAAGCAATACCTTCAATCTTTCCCTTGTTGAAGCTGCCAAAAAGCAATGCAAGACAGGCATTGCAAAGCCTTGTGCACTAATGCAGTCTACAAGACAACAAGACAGGGTAAGACACAAACGGGCTAGGCACACAGCACCTGCTATGTGACTGAGAGACTGACTGGTAGCTTGCCTGGATCAGTAAAGCACTCCTGCCACTAGGGGCGAGTCATCCCCGGCCGCCGCCATCTTGGTGTTGGTAGCGCTCACAGGGTGGCTTCATTTATCGGATCCTGTGCCCAATCTGTTGTTCTTATGTGATCGTTGGTTGCCAATTAGCTCATCCAACTTCTTTAGTCCTGTCTTGGTCCAGTTTTGACCTGCCCTTTAAGAACAAATCCCTCGGCCAGCTATGATCTTATAGATGTGACGTTTCACAGTGATCTGATTAGATCACTTTGAAATCAAGTGTGACAATTTTGATTTCTATCATAACTGTTAGACCAGTTCAGCTCATTTGATTGATACTTTTGGCTTTAAAAAATTAAGTTGCACGTAATCCGCTTTATAAGAAAAACCGACGTGTAAAAAAAAAAATAACTTGTGAGGACAGGATGGGATATTTTGGAGCAAAGTTTATTAAAGCTGAGAATGTGCTAAGGGAAATAAAAAATGATAACTTTTACTTTTGTCCAGATAAAATAGTAAGAGTTCCAGATGGAGATAACTGATTAAATTCTATTAAAAACAAAAGTTATCATGCTGCATTTATCAGTGGGAAGCCATCGGCTGCGCAACATTTTCCTTGGAAAATTTATAGCCTTCGTTGTTTCAGTACGAATATTATATTGCCTTTAATTTTGACTGTATTTAATAGCAAACTGCAATACAATGGCAAGGGTTGTTTTATAGTCCCACAATAAACGTTTGGCATCTGACTTTTGCCAAGTTATCCAACCTTTACATCAAGTTTCGTGATATTTTAACTTACAACATTTTAGCAAACGATATCCCAAATTCAAGAAGAAAAAGAACAATATCACTTATTCCTTAGACAGTCGGACGGTAACGAATGGCAGCTGTTCCCATACTTCATTATGCAGAAACCGAACTTGTATCGAGTTTGTAACAAGATTTCCATGGCATTTCCACAAGGAGAGATTGCTTATGTCTGCATCAATGAAAAATTTTGCATAACGGGGTACCTAACTGAATATCGAAAGAAATTGACAGTTCACTCGATACAATTCTGGATTTCCTTGTTTCCTTTGCAGTTTTGTTGCTACTTTGGTCATGTGTTTCTTTATCTGCAATATATATTTATAAGTATAAGCAGGCAGTAATTAGAAAGACAAACTTTTCGCTCGCTCTGAAGCAAGAACTCTCAGATTTAGAAAGTACTGCATTATGACAAGCGGCGGTTGATAGAAGTGAAATTATTAACAAAGGCAAAAATAAAATAGATCTTATTTTGAGTTGTCATCTCTTGATAGATTCTAAAATTCTTAATATCACGTTGATAGTTTAGTTCGAAATATATATATAGTATATATATATATATATATATATATATATATATATATATATATATATATATATATATATATATATACATATATATATATACACATATATACGTACATTTATATATTTTATATATGTATATATATATATCTACGTATATATATATATATATATATATATATATATATATATATATATATATATATATATATATATATATATATATATATATTCATATATACTCTGAGAAGTGGTCAGACTTCTTTTACATATATTTCAGCTCAAACCCTATGCTACTAAGTGGCGACGAGGATCTATTAAAGCCATGTTAAAAGCATCTGAATTCGAAAAATATGCACCTTTGTCGACAAACCCAGTGCGTGGTGCTTCTTATTTGATTTAATTTGATCCAACGCTTTATAGTGGCAAAAGTATCCAAAAAAAGTGACAAAAACGAAAGGTTAAGAGGTCAGTGATATGTATATATATATATATATATATATGAAAAAGAGTATATATATATATATATATATATATATATATATATATATATATATATATATATATAATATATATATATATATATATATATATATATATATAGATATATATATATATATATATATTATATAAATAGTATATATATATATATATATATATATATATATATATATATATATATATATATATATATATATATATATATATAAAATCTATCCTTCTCTCTGTGCAAACCATACATGTGTGTATATTGAAACCTCTAAAAAGACCTCAAGAAAATCATAAATATATAATTACGGCTATCCTTCTTAACGCTTCTACCACTTTAGTTGCCACATGGCTATATATGAACTAAATCAATGAGATTATAAAATAGGTTCAAAATATTCAGTAAAGCATAAAATTTTGGTAACAGGAAAACGGTCAAACGACTAAAGGGAAAACATTTGACTCTTAACAGAGACGTGAAAGCCCAGTACCTCTGAAACTGTCCAGAAATTCGTAGGCAGCGGTTGAGCTGATTGTTTATTTGTTCTGCCCCAGCTGAGAGATGAACACATGAAAAAGAAATTCGGGTTCTCGACTTACCACCTCTGTGGACGCCAAAGCATAAATGAATCGTGAAGCCGACTCTCCTTGATGTTGTTGTAGAATGCAAATGAAAGCAAATATATTGAAGTTTACTGCAAGCAATATTTTGTGTAGCAGGTCGACACTTACAGTAGTCCATCGGCTATTGAGGCAATAACAGGAGAGGAAAAAAAGTTAAGTATATCTTAGTTTAACCAGACCACTGAGCTGATTAACAGCTCTCCTAGGGCTGGCCCGAAGGATTAGATTTATTCTACGTGGCTAAGAACCAACTGGTTACCTAGTAACGGAACCTACACCTTATTGTGGAATCCAAACCACATTATGACGAAAAATTAATTTCTATCACCAGAAATAAATTCCTCTAATTCTTCATTGGCAGGTCGGAGAGTCGAACGCTGGGCCAACAGCGTGCTAGTCGAGAGCTCTGCCTACCCTTCCAACGAAGAACTAACAGGAGAGGAACCAGATGTGCAACTGCATATGCTTGGCGTTGCAGCATACACCTCTGCACTCCAAACATTGATTTCACCCGCTACATGCCTTCCTTCTTTGGGGACCGAACCACCGACCACTGGAAACAGTAGGATGACACCGAGACGATTCAGTTACTGAAGGCACAAAAAGAAGTGAACAAGATATGCAGCTTCAAGTCCTCGGGGGAGGAGGACTGACTGTGTGTGTCCACTCACTATACAGTAGGTGGGGTAGGGAAGGGAAGGGGTGGAGTCTTATAGTTAGCGGTGCATTGTGCCTGCTATGATAACATGCACATGCAGTTGCGTTATCTGGCTTTCAGGAGAGGAATGTTCTGCTTGAGGCCAAAATTATTCCGTGAAATTATATCTAAGTACCCATGGCTACTCATGACGTCAGGAAAAGAATGAGTTGGTCATTTGGGTGGATGGGGGATTGGCCAGCAGGGGTGGACAGTCACTCGTGATGGGAGGTTGGCAGGCACTTGTGGTAGAAGGTGAGCCTGCGACCAAACCACTGCATGGGATGTCAGTAAGTACCCCTGCTGGGAATGAGTGTTGGTTGGTCCCAGATTAGGTTATATAACTTGAGACTTTCATGTTAGGACCGAAATTCTGGCCTTTAAGAGCAACGAGGTGTTGAAATAGGAGGGTAATCCTGTAAGCCACTTTATGTTTAATTTTGCATGGGAGATTGTGGAAGATAAAGAGAGTTGGAGCCTGTGAGAAATTTGACTGTGCTATGGCGTCTAGCTTTACCGATGGGTGCAAATTGTGAATAAACAATGTGACATCTCTTCTCAGGTTTTGGGAGAGGTGATTCACGTTTGTTAGGCTTCGGTCCAGCTGGCAAACGAGAGGCTGTTTTCTTTTATCTGCTGGCTTGTTTCTGCCAACCGCCAGTCACATCTTGATCATTATCATCATCATCCACCACGGGGGTTTGAGCCGGGAGAGAGGGTCAGAAGACTTACGAGGGCTGGTGATCTTGACTGTTGGTCTATCTTCCACCAGAGGCACTGGGGAGGGAGGGGATTTTGGGAGTCCGTTGGTCCCCTCTGATAGGTCTACGGGTGATGTGGGTACCTCACCTGTGTGAGAAAAGGCGTTTCCTATTTGGGAGGGTGCGGTCAAGTCGTTCTCACATGGCGCCCTCTCTTCTCTTGTGGTGCTGGGTGGCGAGGAAACAATAGATGCCCAATTCAAAGTTGAAGTGTGGTGGCTCGCTGTAAGACTGTCGAATGAATCCTGAACTCCTTTGATCGCATCCCAAATGAGTGAAAGGCTATTTGTTTCCTCAGCTTTGCGACCATCGAACAATACCTGTAGTCCCCTGATCGAGTCCCAGATCAATGGAAGATTGTTATTTGTTTCCTCCATTTTTTCTGAGAGAAACTTTGAAGCTTGGAGGGCATTTTCTGCTGTACTGCACACTGCAGGAAGGCTTAGGTCAGCAGGTCCCTTTGAGGGCATAGTGAAAGGGTCATTGGAGAAGTTTTTCACTGAGCAGGTCCTTAGTCACTGAGTGATACATGATATTTTCTTGGGGGAGGATAAGTTTTTCGCCGATCGCTCCCGAAGAATGGAGTCTGGTATCAGGTCTTTGCATTCTGAATATGCAACGTTAATTGCCTCATCGGAGAAGGCTGCACAGACAGATTGTATAACAGACTCGACGACGGAACGGTTTGATTGGTACTGTATAAAGTAAAAACAATTGTTCTCGAGCATGGAATTTGTGTGAGAAGCACAGGTCACTGGCGCGATGGTTGGAGATTGATCGGATGACATTTTTGTGGTGAAGAGAGGGCCAAGAACTAACACATACCCAACACGTTTTTACACATTTCCCAGGGCCAATAGGCCTCCAGTAGCTATATATCCGGCTTACACGCCGGGCATTACGTGGAGACACTATTAACACATTGCCTTCTGTGATAGGTATGAGCACTTAGGGCGATTTTTTTTTTTTTTTTTGTCAAAAACGCGCAAGAGACCTCCAACACGTCCATTCAACACGCAAACAGTTTTGATCATCATATGACATTACAGTGTCTTCTGAAAATTAAAACTTAATTTTTCTTAGTTCCGCTCTTGTATTTCTTAATTTTGCAACAGTCCTAAAGACCAATATATGATTCCCTCTTACCTTTAACGTTAGGGTGGGCTCTCTCTCTCTCTCTCTATATATATATATATATATATATATATATATATATATATATATATATATATATATATATATATATATATATATATATATATATATATATATATATATATATTGTAGTAGAGGGCAGGAGTACTCTGGAGATTCACACTTCCTTTATTGCTTCCTACATTTCGTGATTCATAATCACATCATCAGGGAATTCTATGGAAAATCAAATAAATTAATAAAGTACTGAACGGTTCAAACTGAATTGCATTAAAACATGAGTCATTAAAATTCTATAAAGCCTATTCAAAATTACACACACAAGAGCACACTTAAATACATACAGACAAAGCATAAAATCACGTTACACACGCACACATATGGTTACACAAGAGCACATTCAAAATAGCAAATCACAAAACCCTCCAAATAAATTACAAAAAAAAATGAATATATAATATATATTGTCACGATGCATATCAAGTACCTGGTTATTACACAAATAATCTCATAATTCAAAAATATACCTCACCTCAGCCAGATACCTGAACCCTCATAACATTAATTATTACGACTGAGTACTCTAAAGGTAACAGTGATCCCTTAAGAAAAAACTTTTTTATTACTTGAAAAATCAAACTAAGTCTATCAGAATATGTGAGGTATCAAAATTTAAACTAGAAATATTCTAGAGTAGAAGGGCATCACTCCATCAAAAAACTCTAACTGTTTCCCTGGTCTTAATTCACTTTAGCAAAACTAAAAGGACAACACATGTTTATCACTTTGCCTTATGCACACACAATCAGTCCTATTCACTGGTGATCAATAAATGAAACACTTTTTCTAAAAATGTTAAATACAAAAATTTATTTTTAAATTCAAAGTTTATAATTAGAATTCACAATCTGAAAAATTTATTATTACTTGAAAATAACACAACACTCAATTAATTCTTGAATTAAACTATGAGACAAAACTAATTCACAAAAACTTTATCAGGAATTTAAATTAATCAAGCAAAATTTAAACTATCAAGAATTACTCAGGGTTTAAAAAGAGAATCTTAAATAAATGAGATATCAAATCAAGTATGCAATGTTAAATTATACCAAGAAATATTTAAAATGCTACGTAAATAAATGTTACATCACAAACATAAAAAATGTGAAAATATAAAGAGATTGTAAATAGAAAAACACACAAAAATACACATAAGATTTATCAATAATGATTTCACTCGTTCAAAATTTCCTAACTTATCATACCATGGTATTAATAAGTAAAACTCAAGTTACCTTACACAAACTTGTGAAAACCTCTGTAAATCACTTGCTGCAGCTGCGTTACCACAATACACACTTTTTTACCAGGCCCCGTTACAAACTAAATTACTTTACTAAACTCAGATCTCAAAAGTTAATGCTAATATGTGACCACAGAACACTACGTTAAAAGTAATCTCTTTCTAAGAACGAGAGAGAGAGAGAGAGAGAGGGAACCAAATCGACTGGTCTCAGAAATCAGAATGAAACAAATTTTAGAATTCCAGTAACACGTGAAACAATTACATGATGTTATTAAAGCATTTTGGGTACGAGATACAAAAGTTCTAGAAGCAAGGAGGTGACGTCATTAAAGCATTTTGGGTGCGAGATACAATGGAGAAGCTTCTAGAAGGAAAATGACATCATCCCAGCAAAACGTTTTGAATGCAATCTTACAAAATATGGCATTATTGATCAAGACACGTATTCCTTCTCTCAAAGTGGCGTACGTGACTCGTACATGTAACAACGTGAAATCACTCGTCTTGAGCTCGTATGGGACGAATCGGCATTTGTTTTCCAAACCTGTCATCACGACCCAAAACAAAGCGCTCTCTCTTATCTCAACTGATGACAATTGAAATGAAACAAATCTTTGCTGGACACACTCGTGTTCATATAACACGCTTTTACCAAGAAAGATATTATTCATGCTAAACTACGTTACTATTAAAATTGTATTATCAATTCTCAATTACGCTGTTAAGTTACTTAATAATTAGTTCTTTTGAGATATGATGCCAAACTAAATATGACACCTCAACAATCATTATCATTACACAACACATGAAAAAAAGTAAATATGTCAAAATTATAAGAGGATATGCATATTACAAGGCAACATCATGAAAAAAAAAAAAAAAAATATATATATATATATATATATATATATATATATATATATATATATATATATATATATATATATATATATATATTTATATATATATATGTGTGTGTGTGTGTGTGTGTGTGTGTGTGTGTGTATAAATATATATAATGTCACAATGCGTATCAAGTACCTGGTTAGTACACAAGTAATCTCAAAATTCAAAAATATACCTCACTTCAGCCAGATACCTGACCTCTCATAACATTAATTATTACGACTGAGTACTCTAAAGGTAACAGTGATCCCTTAAGAAAAACTTATTTATCAATCACTTGAAAAATCAAACTAAGTCTATCAGAATATGTGTGAGGTATCAAAAATTAAACTAGAAATATTCTAGAATAGAAGGGCATCACTCCATCAAAAAACTCTAACTGGTTCCCTGGTCTTAATTCACTTTAGCAAAACTAAAAGAACAAAACATGTTTATCACTTTGCCTTATGCACACACAATCAATCCTATTCACTGATGGTCAATAAATGAAACACTGTTTTTCTAAAAAATGTTAAATACAAATATTTATTTTTAAATTCGAAGTTTATAATTAGAATTCACAATTAATTAGAATTCACAATCTGAAAAATTTATTATTACTTGAAAATAACGCAACACTCAATTAATTCTTGAATTAAATTATGAAACAAAACTAACTCACAAAAACTTTATCAGGAATTTAAATTAATCAAGCAAAATTTAAACTATCAAGAATTACTCAAGATTTAAAAAGAAAATCTTAAATGAATGAAATATCAAATTAAGTATGCAATGTTAAATTACCAAGAAATATTTAAAATGTTACGTAAATAAATGTTACATCACAAACATAAAAAATGTGAAAATATAAAGAGATTGTAAATAGAAAGACACACAAAAATACACATAAGATTTATCAATAATGATTTCACTTGTTCAAAATTTCCTAACTTATCATACCATAGTATTAATAAGTAAAATTCACGTTACCTTACACAACTTGTGAAAACCTCTGTAAATCACTTGCTGCAGCTGCGTTACACCAAAACACACTTTTTTACCAGGCGCCGTTACAAACTAAATTACTTTAATAAATCCAGATCTCAAAAGTTAATGTTAAAATGTGACCACAAAACACTAAATTAAGAGTAATCTCTTTCTAAGAACGAGAGAGAGAGAGGGAACCATATCGACTGGTCTCAGAAATCAGAATGAAACAAATTTTAGAATTCCAGTAACACGTGAAACAATTACATGATGTCATTAAAGCATTTTGGGTACAAGATACAAAAGTTCTAGAAGGAAAATAACGTCATCCCAGCAAAACGTTTTGAATGCAATCTTACAAAACATGACGTAATTGATCAAGACACGTATTCTTTCTCTCAAAGTAGCGTACGTGACTCGAACAACGCATGTAACAACATGAAATTCCTCGTCTTGAGCCCATATGGGACGAATCGGCATTTGTTTTCAAAACTTGTCATCACTAACCCAAAATAAAGCGCTCACTCCTATCTTAACTGATGACAATTGAAATGAAACAAGAACTGGTGGACACACACACGTGTTCAAATACTACACTTTTACCAAGAAAGATTCTAAACTACGTTGCTATTAAAATTGTATTAACAATTCTAAATTATGCTATCAAGTTATTCAATCATTAGTTCTTTTGAGATCTGATGCCAAACTAAATATGGCACTTCAACAACCATTATCATTACACACAACACATGAAAAAAAGTAAATATGTCAAAATTACAGGAGGATATACATATTACAAGGCAACATCATGAAATTCCTCCCCCCAGACGATTACTTATCCCGGGTTTGAATCCAACGATTCACAACAGGATAAATAATCTGCTATGACATTATCTTTTCCTGAAATATGTTTAACTCTTACATTATATGGTTGCAGGCATAAAGACCACCTGGTCAGTCTCATATTATTATTTTTTATCTTATTGATGAATGAGATTGGGTTGTGATCTGACAACACTAAAATTTCTTCATTCCTAGGTCGGTTCACATACACTTCAAACTTTTTCAATGCTGTGATTAATGCTAATGTTTCTTTTTCGATTGTTGAGTAAGTTCTCTGGTGCCTTTTCAACTTTGAAGACATGAAACATACTGGATGGAAGATTTTGTTGTCATCTTCTTGAAGTAGAACAGCTCCAATTCCACAGTCGGATGCATCAACTTGTATCACAAACTTTTTATTGAAGTCTGGAGCTTGAAGCACTGGTCTTGAAGTTAATATGGCTTTAACCTTCTCAAATGATTCTTGACATTCTGGAGTCCAAACAAACTTTCTTTTAGGACTGGTTAAGTCAGTTAAGGGAGCTACAACGGCTGAGAAATTTGGACAGAATCGGCGATAAAATCCAGCCATGCCTAAAAATCTTTGTAGCTGTTTCCTCGTAGCAGGAGGGGTAGCCTTACGGATACCTTCTACACTAGCATCAATAGGAGCGAGAAGGCCTTTTCCAACTTCAAATCCTAGATACTGTACAGTTGCCTTTCCAAACTCACTTTTTTGAGACGTTCTTTCTTTTTTCTATGTTAGGGTCTAGTTATTAGTTTTAGGAGATATGGTATCATTGCCTAAATATAATTTTTACTATCTGTCCTGTGATGCAAAGGAAGTAATTTTTTTTGGTGTGTTTTTTTTATTTTTTATAAATAAATATTGTTAAATTTTGCTCGGTGTTTCCGTTCCTGCCTTAACTGTGTGTCAAGTGTGCTATTACCATCTTTTCCAGTTGGCTATTTTATTTTGCTTAAACCTGGAAGTTACGTCGCCAGCCAAAGGGGCGTAACAAATGTGGCGACCTCGCCAGGATTCTGGAAAGTAGCACATTTGGGACATGGTTGGGTAGTTCGGCACTGGGTTCGAGTTTTCAGTATTTGTTGTAGGAATACCTTTCTCCCCAGGGTAATCTATCATCATGGATAGTTTTGTTTTTTCACCAGCAGAATTTTTGGGATCTGTGGACTGTATAAGGCAGTTGCCTGTATTGACAAAGGCGTATTTGATCAGTTGTGCTCGTTATCTTAACATTAATATTAAGAATTCAGATACTAGAGGACATATTTTGGAATTGGTTAAACGTAGGGTAGATCAAGAATTTGGTGAAGCAGAAAACTTAGTTAGGGAAAGTGAAAGTGAGTATGGGGATACAAATGGTTCTGGTGAAGTAAGTGTTGCAGCAGGAATGACTTTGTTTGATGATCCTCCTCGTACCGGAATTTTGTACGAGGGTCCCGCTGACATAAACACAGGGGTTAACAACACTATTAATCCCTTTGTGAACCCGAATAGCGCTGCTGTGGTTGAAATTCCCCCTATAGGGGAGGAGGCTAAGGATGACAAAGAGTTTAGGTTAACTTGTAAGAAATTAGAGGTAATGAGATGTGAGTTCAAAGAGAATGAGAAAGTCAGGAAGCATGAGAAGGAAATGGCGGAGATAAGGTTGGAAATGGCTCGGTTAACTGGAAGTGATAATTTGGTTAGCTCCCCTAATCCTGCATTTCCAGAGAGATTTAATATGAGTGCGGCATTAAAGTTGGCGCCTGTTTTTGACGAGGCAAATGTTCCTGAGTTTTTCAGGGCATTTGAGAGAGTGGCGTCTCGTTTATCTTGGCCCGCCGACATGTGGACCTTGTTGTTACAATGCCGTTTAGTAGGCAAGGCTATTAAAGTCTATAATGCTCTAGATGAGGTTGTGGCTAGAGATTATCATAAGGTAAAATCGATAGTGTTAAAGGCTTATGATTTAGTTCCCGAGGCCTACCGACTTAAATTCAGAAATTCAGTTAAAACATCTGCTGTTTCATTTGTGGAGTTTGCGAATGAAGCAGGAACAATTTGACGATTGGATGAAAAGCCGTCAGATTGTATCCTTGTCTGGTTTAAGAGAGTTAATTCTTATGGAAGAATTCAAAAAACATGTAGTAAGGAGTTGAGGTGTACCTCGAGGAGGTTAAGGCTGTAGAGGTGAGTCAGGCCGCTCAGATTGCGGATGAATTCGTGCTGACTCACAAATCTGAGTCAGGGGACGTAAATGTTCGCAACTGTATTAAACCCCCTTTCAGATACACTAATAATCCCAATTCTTCTTTCAGGAATAATTCTAATAATTCTTCCAGAAATAACTATAATGATAACTCCGCTAACAGATATCAGAATGACGTTCGATCTGTTGGTCAGTATAAGACAATGGGTAACAATGAGTCTCGTGGTCCTAGGGTGGATAATGATCCCTGCACTTTTAACAATGGTAATAGAAGGTTTAATAATAATAGGAAGTTTAATAATAATAATAGGAATGCAGGTAATAAGGTATGTTTTTGATGCAATAAAATCGGACATTTCCAGGCACAGTGTAATGCTCAGAGGCAATATCTCCAACGGAACAATAACATTCGAAATCTGGTATCATTCATTAATGATAATTCTGTAGTAGTTCCTGTTCCTGGTCCTAAATATAGCGAGGTGGTGAAAGATGGTCTTGGTAATAGTAGTGCTAGTGCAGTAGATAAACCTGAACCTAATCAAATGTGACTGAAATATGACAAGTATATATGGCCAGCAAGGTAATAACTGATAATGATTCTTGTTGTGTAAGATTTTTAGGGACACTGGGTCTGCCAGTTCCCTTATATTGAAGAGTTCTCTGAGTAATGTGGTGGAACCCTCTGGAAATTATGTTGTATTGAGTGGTTTCCCCAACACGGTATTGTCTGCTCCCCTGGTGGAGGTCAGGTTGAAATTTCCTGGTTATGACCGTTTGACAGAGTTAGCGGTTGTAGATGTACTGCCTGTACCGGGTATCGATGGTATTTTGGGTAATGACATGCTAGATGCTGAAGGTCGTGAAATATTCCCAATACTGTCGGTCCATGCTTCCGACATAGGTGCTGATTGGCTGGTGCCATCCCAGGGAGTTCTGGTCATAGGGTGCATTGCCTGAGGAAGCAGGTGGCTGAATTGTTTTCCCAGGGATAACAATTGCCGTTCTCCTGACAGAGAAGATGGGTCTTCTGTGTTACGTTCTGCGATGGTTTTCGTCAGAGGATTGTGAGGGATATTTCTGGAATGTTCCAGAGGCATCCCGATGGCACCTGCTCGAGATCTACAATAAGAAGGCTCCATTCATTATTAAATGATGGCAAATGTGGACACAGATCAACAGAGTAGCCTTGGGTTCTCCTGGTGTGCTGTTCACCAACATTTATACAGGAGTTGCTGGGCAGTGTGTCCTTAGGAGGACCCCCAGACCATCTGTATATGTTTGATATGTTAATGACACCTTCACCAACATCGCCAACAAAGATGAACTGCAGATAATCAGGTGAGGCTTTGATGAGGAATTGGTTCTCCTCTTCACGCATGAGAGAAGGGTGGATGGCACCATTCACACATGTCCACTGTGAGCTCACCAACATCAGGCTCTGCCTCAATGGCAGTAGTGAATGCCCATGAAAATTCAAATTCTCAGTCATGAACACCTATGTTCAATGTGCTTTCTTCTTGGAATACCACTTTCAATGAGCTTGAACACATCGCCCAAACCCTGGTGGATAATGGGTATTCTTACCATCAGTTTGCTAGGTTGTTGAGAAATGAAGTTAACCAGTGGTATCGTCTGGAGGACATGCTCCCCCCACAAAGTGAGAGAACCATTAGACTGTTCTACACGGGCTGCATGAATGCCAAGTACAAGAAAGATGAGGCGGTCCTGAAGAACATAATAGGCGCCCATGTAAAACCAACTTATACAAACAACAAAGTCAACCTTACGATCTACTACAAGGATCAGAAAATTACTCAGTACCTCATGATAAATAGCCCTGTCTCTAGCAACGATCCCATGAAGAGGAGAGGAGTGGATTACCAAATACCTTGCCCGAAGAATGGATGCTGCCATTTGTACATTGGTATGACTACAACTTAACTCACAAGGAGGATTCCCATTCACCTACACGAAGGGGTGGTATACCAGCCCTACATGAGGGAACACGGCAGTGCCCCATAACACATGTAGATCGTAATGAGCACAAAAATCCTGGATGGCAACAACAACCATCGCCACTTTCAATATAAAGAGACCGCTCACCATCCTCTGATGGGAACCTTTGCTGAATGTATCCCAGGTGACCCTTCTCCTTACCACTGTCAGAGGAATGGCTACTACCCAATACTTCAAGCAGCACACCGTAAGACCAGAACTCCTGGGGCCTGGCACCAGCCAATCAGAGCCTATGTTGGTCAATTAGACTCTCCAGGATGAGTCATTCTGCCCTCAGCCAATAGGAAGAGCCCTCAAGCTTTGACAACCAATCAAAAATCGCCAAAAATTTCTGTGACCCTGCTTGCGGGTATAAATATGGCATAGTTGTACCCCTGGCTTCATTCACATTTTGAAAAATGGTAGAAATTCCTACCGAAATGTCAAGGAATAAATGAACGTTGGGCAGCTGCTATGTTATTTACCTGCTGCTGCAAAGAAACTCATTTGAGAGATTGAGAAACTACAATACAAACTCAACAGCATCCAGACGGCCACTCTGTTCAATGAAGTTTGTTTGAGAATGGGCCTTTTTCCAAAATGATAATAATAATAATTATATATTATTATTATTATTATTATTATTATTATTATTATTATTATTATTATTATTATTATTATTATTATTATTCAGAAGATGAACACTGCTCATATAGAACAAGCCCACAGGGCCATTGACTTGAAATTGAAGCTTCCAAAAAATATGGTGCTCATTAGGAAGTAAGAGGAGGTAAAGGGAAATACAGAGTGAGGATATCTCATTTATTAGAAAGGAAAAAAATTAATAAATAGATTAAAATGCATTAAAAAGGGGGAGAATAGCATTAGGGTAGTAATGCATTGCATCTCCGCTTGAACTTTTGAAGTTCCAATTGCACGACATCCTTGGAGACTTCACAGTCCAACGGTGTGAGGAATAAAGGCCCTCTGGAACTGAGAAGTTCGACAGCGAGGCACATTTACTGCATATTGGTGCTGCTGTTCAGCGAATCTGGTTGCCCTTAGCAGGAAAAGGGATCAGGGATCAATTGTGAATATGAAAGATTTCTATTAAAATACAATTTATGAAAAAGCGATAAACAAAAGACCATCCGTCGATGGTCTAAGTCATAACTGTTAATATTAGCATGCAGAAACCTGCCACCACGAACAACTCTATCTAAAAGAGTTAAAACTCTGGCAGAAGCAGACATCCACACCGGAGAACAGTATTCTAGTAAAGGAAGAGCAATTTACCTAACAGAAGTTGCATTGATTTTATCACTATTATAAATAAATGAGGCCTACTAATACTGAAATCAAATGAACCTAGGAAAAATGAGATTGTGATCTTCAGAAGGCAATGTAATGGTCACAAAATATTACTGTAAATTAACTTATGAATTCAGAAGAGAAAGCAATAGTCCTTCAATACACTCGTTAATCAAGTAATCGATCCACCAAGGTAGAACAGAAAGTACTATTATGTGGCGTCTCTTTGGCTCTTAGCTCTAATTGTCCTGTCTTCTACTTTCCATCAGTTTCTAATACGTCTCGTCTTACTTCGTCATTTTTAGCTTGCCTCCACAATTTTGTGACTCGTTTCAAGACAAGTACATTGGTTGTGCACTAAAAGTACATAGAAGAGCGATTTTCTGGTCTTGTAAAACATTAATAATAAAATAATAATTACGATTACATTTCTCATCTTGCACTCAGTAGTATCACTTATTCCATGTGGAGATATCCAAAATGACAAAAAAGTCTAAAAATAATGAGGTTAGCTTTGGAATTAAGATGTAGAGAAGCTACAATTAAGGGACATCAAATAGGTATTATTTGCGTAAAGCAGGAGAATTAAATTAGGAAACCAAATTATCAGAAAGTAACGCGATAATTTCTTACATCGAGAGAAGGGTTCCCCAGTACTGCCAGAAATTCTTTTTCGTTAAAAGGTTCCTTTTAAAAAAAGCTGATGCGGATAAAAGGATTTATGTTACTCATACAACAATGTTTTATAACAGCGTTGTGTGAAATATCTCACAAAACGGAAAAGTATTTTGGCATCAAAACCCTTACCATGTTCCTTTGCAATTGTATGTGTCATTCATAAGCAATACACTTTGTTGAGATTACATGGGTGGTAGAGATTGAAACGGTACAATTTACATAATGAAAATGTCATGCATAGTAAGTTAGGATTTATTAGCATCACTCATACACACAGACACATTGCGTTTTGGGTCCTCAGTTTTCCAGAAAACACCTGTTAAGAACTGAAACCATTACAACCTTAGTTTACATAGAGAACTACATTTTCTTATTTAATCGATAGGATTTTATTCATTCTTAAGTCAATTACTAAAATCCGGAACTTCCAGCAATTTAGGTGAATTTATTCGATAATCAAAGATCCAGACAGCATGGTTGCATACTATACTCTCGACGTCACTAGCAAAATGTTACAAAAAATTTCCGACAAAGAAGTTTTTCGTGAACTATAATTCGTTCATTTAAAATTTGGCATGTGATTGACAGGTTATCCAAATAAATGATTCAAAGTTTTCAAAGCTCATGTCCCCTCTCTCTCTCTCTCTCTCTCTCTCTCTCTCTCTCTCATCTTTTGTTCTGCACTGCACTTTGCTCAAAGGACACAGTTGTGTCTCTTATCTATTTCACTTGTGGACAGAGGGCACAGATGTTAGTTGTTTTTTATCTTTTTTAATTAAAGCTCCCACGTAATTAAATCTTTGCCACACCTGTTTCAGTCTTCTCATTCTCTTCGTGTCCAGCAATTGGCTGGAAAATTATGTCTCTATGTCAAAGGCAGAATAACATCAGAATAAGTTTGTACATTGTCTTTAGCGTTTTGTGTAGTGACTGAGCATTCCTGTAATGTAGGGAACCGAAGAAACCAGAATAAGGCTTTTGTTGATCATCAACTCTGCCTTTGCCGATTGACAAGTCTGCAGTTTCAGTGGTTATATCCTAAAAAAGCCCCCCCCCCAAAAAATAGAGATAAAGATATAATTATAAAGCCACCCACGAGATAGCCATATAATTATGTAATTGTGCTATTATTCATTACCAGGAATCTGAGAGAAAACTGGTCCTATCCTTAGTGACCAACAAAGCTTCTAACTTCCAAAAAATATAGGCCAATTAAATCATCCGAAAAAGATAGTGAACAGATCAGAAGCAGCTCCCACAAGTGGTGCAGGATTATAACCCCGGCTATTGGTAGCCCCTTTGGATCAGTTATGTCCTAGCCCACGCACTGGATAACTCTGAACTAGTTGGGCTTCCACTCACAGATTGCATCATCTGATGTTGGAGATGATTTATGAGCGTTCCTGTGAAAATCGTGAAATATGGTTTTGAATATGACTCGTCCTTTTGTTACATCACGCTGGGGTGAGTGGTTCCACCAGGGCCTTTGCTAACATGTAAATATGTTTGCAGCGGAAGGAATAGTCTGTTATGATCACCGTAAGAAATGAACAGGAATTCCAGAATTATCCGTGAAAATTCTGTTCTAAGTTTTACGACTGAGACGAACACCCATAAACGTTTGAGCAAGATGGAGAAAGTTATTTCCTGGCCTCAGTCAACTACAAACCCATAAAGACTGGAAATCTATTGACAAATCTATTAACAAAGAACCAGAGATTATCAGGCATCTCTTAACCGTTAATGGATACCTAAGTACCGTTATAGAAGAATGCATTTAAAGAAAAATGGAAAATGTAGTTTCCAGAACACCTATAAACAAAGAACAATGAGAAACTCATAATTTACCGCCAAATACCACACGGAACGACAGTGAGGGAACTATAGCACTGAAAAGGATTGCCAAAGGAGTTATTCCATGTGCACCATACGAGGGGAACTCAGATTCCTCGGATGCCCAGGATGTTTTTATGCCGATAATCTGTACAATTCGGGTAGATGACGTACAAGATATGTTAGTTTATATGCTTGGGAGAGAATTGTGAATCTCTCAAACGTAGTGAAGTTGATCTCACTACAACGACCCTATAAAGCTGTCATCATTATCAATGTGACTGATTTACCTCATACTAACACATCGAAAATCACGACGGCAGGTCTCAAAATATCAGCAGGTGAATGGTGGGACCGAAATCATCCACATTTTAAGCAGTTTCAGTCAGCTCCACATAGCAGACGCGGCCTCACTTAACATATGAAACATTGACATTTTAACACATAGTGATGCCAATAGGGAGAGAGAGAGAGAACGAGAGAGAAACACACACACACACACACACGCACACAGAGAGAGAGAGAGAGAGAGAGAGATAGAGGAGTGGGTAGGGATAAGGTGGGATACTAACCAAATAGAGATGATAAAAAATATATGATTTAGAAGAAAAGAAAACAAAGAGAGAGAGAGAGAGAGAAGGGGGTAACAACCACCGAATATAGATAATAAAAATTAATGGATCTTACAGCTGTGCCGTTCGACCAAAGGCACAATTGCTAAGAGAGAGAGAGAGAGAGAGAGAGAGAGAGAGAGAGAGAGAGAGAGAGAGAGAGAGAGAACTTTGAAAGGTCTGGTTTATCCACCTGACCTTTCTACCAATCAGAAACGGAGTTTCAGATAATTACTTTCACTTCAGGAAATGTAAAACTACTTTGTCACTTTCATCACCCACAAAGTGCGAATGTTGTAACTAAGCAGAATATTATACGAGTCTTTAAGTACATACAGTATATGCCGGCGTATAAGGCAACTCAGCGTATGAGATGACCCCGTATTTTTCATGTAAAGATGTAGGTGTAGAAGTATATTCGCTGTATAAGACGACTCCCAAGTTATTAAATTAAATAACACTATCAGCTGATGTAAGTTAGTTAGTACATAAATAAAATCAATTATTAGAATTATCATACCAAAAATGTGTGAAATCCGTATCTTCAAGATTTTAAGATGTTTGGCAAAGCTTCCCATTACGAAAAAATTCTTCTGTATTCCATTGGGAAAAATGTACGATAAACATCACGACAAATGCTCAACGCCTGTGACGTCACTACTGGCGGAGTAATACTCGTTTTAAGTAGATACATACCTGTTGGAAGTAGATCCGCATGAATGTATTCCTTTAGAATTGGAAAGAACCCGGAAATTAAGGATAAATG
>NC_089769.1:29422122-29439622 GCF_040412425.1 Macrobrachium rosenbergii
CTCTCTCTCTATATATCTATATGATATATATTCAGTCGCTATATATATATAGGATATATATATATATGAATATATATGTGATATGAGCTTATGATGGAATAAATATTCTGTTTTTCTGTCTCTCTCGTCTATTTTCATTAAGTCTTTAATCTCTCATACACACTCTACTCACACACAAACACACGACAGGTATATAGTATTACTAGAAATTTTATCAATGTGATTTATATTGTACAAGTAACTCCAGGGTTTCACCTACCTCGGAAAAATATCCGTTCGTCTCGAAAGGAATTTATATAAGTGATAAATGAATTGGGTGGGCAAACACGAACCCGGACAAATTCCCACATGTGAGCGAATACCAACATAACGTAAACCATTGATGGCTCAATGGTTTACGTCCGTCTGATTACTGGCTTTCGTATTATTCGTATTACAATTATTATTATTATTATTAAAATTATGAATTCTCCAACGGAGAAGTACGAGGTAGCGTAAAGGAATAAATGCACTACTGAACAGCTGATTATATACATATACCTATACATATATTTATATCGTAAATTTAGAAACTATAACACCAAAGGACTTTAATTAACCATCCATATATATATATATATATTTAATATATTATTATATATATATATATATATATATATATATATATATATATATATATATATATTATATATATATTATTATAATTATAAAGTTAGTGGTATTTTCTAAATGTTATCCTTTCCAAAGAAGGTAAAAATTCAATAAAATAAATATCAATGTACAAAAATATATATATGAAAATATATATATATATTTATATATATATATATATATATATATATATACATATATAGCCAAATATATATGTATGTGTGTGTGTGTCGTGAGTTTGTTTTGTGTGTGTATGTGTGTATAGATTAAAGACTTAATGAAAATACCTTTAATGAGGACAGACTCATATAAAAACAGAATATTTAGTCTGATAATACTGGTCAATGTGAAAAGAATGTGTGATTGAGGTATTCCTATGACATATCCTGCACCTGCCCATAGAAAAAGGAACATTCTATAATCCCCCCACATGTCAGTCAAGTTTGTATGGCTTGAATTTGTTCATTTTACAACAAATTCTGGTGCAATTGTTTCAGTAAATCCACCCCCCAAATTCACCCAGGTGGACGGTGAAGATGGGCAAACTTATCTTTATAATGATATTTTTACCTGTATATATGATTATCATTATGCCTTATTCCTCTAACCTTCCTCCTCAGTCTCTTTTCCACATTCACAGCTGTTAAGATCATTTATAACTCTGGTTACCACTACCACAACCGTCCGACCACCCGGAACACAATTCACTACTATGTCACATACATACAATAGATTTTTTAACAGGGCATGTCCTCACGCTGGCCCAGGAATCGAACATGAATCATCTCTCGTGATAACTGAAATGCCATTGATCACACAACAAGGTCCATAAATATATATAGATTCAATTAGGAATGAATGTTCCATTAATTGTGCCGAAACTGGTTTGAATGACGAGCTTTCAATATATAATATAATATGATACAAGTGTCTATATAATGCTTGATTATCTTATATATACACATGTTAAAAACACACACATACATACATATATATATATATATATATATATATATATATATATATATATATATATATATATATATATATATATATATATATATATATATATATATATATATATATATATATATATATATGTGTGTATATATATATATATATATATATATATATATATATAGTATATATATATATATATATATATGTATATAATATATATATATATATATATATATATATATATATATATAAATATATATATATATATGATAATATATATGTATATGGGCTCGAACCAGCGAATCTAAGAACTCAGGTTGGCCAGATATATACAAAGCCAACAAGTGAGGTATATATATATTATCATCTACAAATCATATCGAACTATATTTGTATTTAGAATCAGTATCAACCCACCTATGCAATGCTAATCTATAGTGCGTATATCGCATATATATGTATATATAAATATATATCACATCACCGTGATATATATATAAGCATTAAGTTACAAATGTCCTTAATATCCAATTCGCTCTACCTCGGAAAATAATATATTTTCATATATGTTACCGAAGGGAATTTTTAGTTGATAATAAGTTCGTCGTCCTGTGGGCTCGAAACCAGTGAAGGACAAGAACTCAAGACTACAGTGACCTTTAGCCCACAAAGCCAACAAGTGAGGTATAAGTTATTACCGACTCCTCATCTACAAATCCCGCCGAACTCAGGTATTTGTATTTAGAATCATATCAGCCCACCTCTGCCATGCTGACCATGCAGTGCGTTTGTCGCACGCAAAAAGCCAAGTTATTAATGAAATTTTATCACATCACCGTGATTCATATACAAGCATTAAGCTACAAGCGTCCTTTAATATCCAATTCACTCTACCTCGGAAATAATATATTTTCATATACGTTACCTCAGGGGAATTTTCTAGTTGATAATAAGTTCGTCGTCCCGTGGGCTCGAACCAGTGAAGGACAAGAACTCAGGACTACAGTGATGCCTTAGCCCACAAAGCCAAAAAGTGAGGTATAAGTTATTACTGACCCTCACCTACAAATCACCGCCGAACTCGGGTATTTGTATTTAGAATCAGTATCAACCCACCTCTGCCATGCTAATCTTGTAGTGCATTTGCCGCACGTAGCCATATTATAAATGAAATTTTATCACATCACCGTGATTCATATACAAGCATTAAGCTACAAACGAGGATTTAATATCCAATTCGCTCTACCTCGGAAATAATATATTTTCATATGTTACAGAAGGGGTTTTTAGTTGTGGGCGATGCCAAGGCTGACGTCCCGTGGCCTGAACCAGCGAAGGACAAGAACTCAGGACTACTGTGATGCCTTAGCCCAAAAGCCAGCATGTGAGGTATAATACCGACGTCTCACCTACAAATCACCGTCGAACTCTGGTATTTGTATTTAGAATCAGTATCAACCCACCTCTGCCATGCTAATCTTGTAGTGCGAGAATGGCACGTAGCCATATTATGAATGAAATTTTATCACATCACCGTGATTCAGATACAAGCATTGCTACAAACGTCCTTTAATATCCAGTTCGCTCTACCTCGGAAATAATATATTTTCAGCCATATGTTACCGAAGGGGAATTTTTAGTTGATAATAAATTCGTCGCTCCGTGGGCTCGAACCAGCGAAGTGACAAGAACTCAGGACTACTCCCTGATTCTCTTGGCCTGACAAAGCCAGGACATGTGACTTATTGCGTTATTACCGCCCTTCACCTACAAATCATCGTCGAACCCGGGTATTTGTATTTAGAATTAGTATCAAACCTCTGCCATGCTAACCTTGTAGTGCGTTTGTCGCACGTAGCCATGTTATGAATGAAGGCCATCACATTGTGATTGGATAGTAGGACGTTTGTAGCATTAATGCTTGACATATGAATCACGGTGATGTGATAAAATTCCGTTCATATATTTCTTCGGTTTATATATATATATATATATATATATATATATATATATATATATATATATTACAATATATATATATATAAATATATATATATATATATATTTAAATATTTATCATATATATGGGATATATATATATATCCTCTCGGAGGTTATTTATTATATATATAAATATATATATATATATTTATATATATCATATATATATATATATATATATAATATGGGGTTATTATATAAATATATAATATTATATATATACATATATATATATATATAAATATATATATATATATATATATATATCTATACCATTATATATATATATATATATATATATATATATATATATATATATATATATATATATATATATATTATATATATATATATATATATAATTATATTACCACAACCCCATTCAAACTGGATGGTATCTGTGACAATTTTCATTGTACGGATACTGATAATGTGGACTGCTTTCCAAGAAAGCTTGTAACTTTTTGAATAAAAACTCCATTAGATCATCCAGTTTGAATGAGGTCCTTTTTAGTAATTCTACTAATGCACAGAACAATTGTGTATGTGATCTAGTTAATATATATATATATATGCATATATAATATATATATATATATATATATACGTATATATGGGATGTATATTGTGTGTATATATATATGTATATATATACATATATATATATATATATACATTCCCTGATCATTTTCTGACAAAGTAATTGGAAGGAGCACACTGAGAAAACTGGCGCCAGGGGAAGAAGGCGTCGATAAACATTAGGCCTTATGGTACAGCCAATGCTCAGTCCCAAAACCACTAGGATTTTCTGCAGTTCCTGGAAGAAATAAAGAAATATTTTTTTATGCACAGATTCTCAGGATGAAACTTTTACATTAATGTTATGAGTTGCTTAACTGGTAAGGAGCAAAAACAACAAAAATTTGTGCGTTATGGAAACATAAGTTTGTCTGAAATCAACAAAATGTGTGTAAAATTATCAATAAGTTAACTGGTTAAACTATATAACTTACTTCCGCTGTTTTTTTTTTTTTTTAGCGGAAAAGGTTGTTCACTATTGACTGTTTTGAAAACCTGACCAAAATGCCTGCAAAGTGGACTAGCATAACACGAGTCAAATGGTTCCTATTTTAAAAGTTACAAATAAACAAATGATTTTCCGCCGTTACTTTATATTTGTCCATGTGGGAAGTGAGTACCAACTTAACCCATTTAAATCTCCGTAAAAAAACAAAATCACAATCTCGCCTCTATGAAAATGTGGATACGCTTTTAAACATTTCTTCTTTTTTATTTTTTTGTAAGAGCAGGGGAAGACGAGAGGGGGCGGTGGATGAAGGAGTGTACTTCAGTTAAAAATGGCCAGCATGGAACTTTCCAGTTGTACAAAATTGAATTTGGAAAGATATACTCGTACTTTGAAAGTAACTTTCGGTATTGTCACAGCTGTTTTGTTCTATCTAACTTTTCACAGTGGACAGAATAAGGGCAAAGGGGGTGATAGCATGACAGAAGACTTATACACATTCTTCCGTTCGTAGGTGACAGATTTTACTCATCATTAAGTCTTCCATAGATGTCAGCTTATGAAAAACACAGAACGTATTCACCGAAAATTGAGATGATTTAATGACTCTGTTGAGCAAGAGAATGAGAAAATAAGGACTAATCTTTGAACAGGTATAGAAGGGGCCACCAAAACACTGAAGAATCGTAAAAGAAATGAAGCACGTACCTACAGTATATATACAACATCTTAATGGAACGTAAATTCCCAAAGTAACACAATCGGAATGATATATCTTTTAACCAAAGGGTGCTCTTGATAAAACCAAGAAACCCTACAGTCATCGGCATTTATTTTCAATGTAGCTTTACTAATCTGCCAAAAACAGAACATTTTTCACAAGCGCAGAATCGAATAACCTAAACATGTCACGAATCAAAAACAAACTCTTTGCACTTCAGAGGTAGTCTTCCGTTGGTATCAAAGTTAGTCTGAAAGACTGGACTGGTGCGCTGAACCGACATGTATGCGGCAATTTTCTTGATTTTGTTATAATTATCCCTGTGTCCACCACCTTCCATTCATAATCGGAGATAATTTGTTGGCAACTATCACGGCTGCGCCACGTGTGCCCGTCAGTGAACAACAGTAAAAGTTAGAAAGTAGTTAGTGTACCCATTGGAGTGGCAAAATATAAGCGTGGGGTACTGTATAAAGAGGCTATGGCACATCCTGTCAGAAAACAGTGTCATTTCATAGACCAGTCATTTACAGTGTTGAATAGTGCAGTTATGAACTATCCTGGGATTTCTAGCCTCGCTCCAACGATACTAATATTTTTACGCTGGTCGTTAGCGTTGCAGACACCTGCAGCCATAGCACAATTACCCTACAGTATAAAATTACAATTCAGTTAATTACGTTTGACGAATATCCATGTACGATATTATATATATATAAAAATTATATATATATATATATATATATATATATATATATCTATGATATATATATATATATATATACATATTTATAAAAATAATATATTGTATATTATATAAAATAAAACAATAATATATATGACGCAATCTTGGTCATGGGCAAAATTCTTAATATCAACTATCAAACCAGGGATCTATAAAACTGTGAAGTAATTCTAAATTACAAGTGATCAAAAAAATAAATGGTTGACGTTGCAGTACATAATCAACAACTCCATATATAAAAAAATATATCACAAAAAATATATTTTTACCTTCCTGTATAATTGTTATAACAATAAAACACTAACACTGACGAATATCCCTAAGTTGTTCAAATAAAATAAGACTGATAAATTATTATTGTCAATAACGTAGTTATAAAACACTTGAACGTGTTTTTATGATTATAATTAAATTGCAACACCGTAAAAATAAGAAAAATAATTATATGAATAAACTTCTACAACTTGACACTATTAAAATATTAATAAATAATGCCTTAGGTTTTGTCCTGTTATGCAAATTCACTGACAAAATAGGTATGTACATTATGAGCTGAAATTCCTCTCACCGTTAAGGAAGAGGAGGAAAACAAAATACCTAATTTTAAGAGATTTGACAGACCAGGGACTTTTTAAAGAAGAAACTTAGTTCTTCCTACTAAATATAATATTTAGTGAGTTTTACACTCACTAATGTTTCATCTTAGGTCACAATTATATCCCAAATATATTTATATATATATGCAATTTCATTAATCAATCTGAAAGTTTTACCTGATTTAATTACAGTATAGACATGTATAATGAGAATAAAGGTTTGCCATTATATTTATATCTTTTCGACGCTGTTGGACCATGAAACAATTGATTTATCTGATGGGCATCAATATTTTGCACTGGGCCATAAGTCCCTTTCAATTATTGAAAAGAGAGCAATCTGCACACAAATTACCTGGGCAGTCTTAGATTAACTGCTTGCATAGTTTCGAAATTTTCCCCAACTGTGACGGTAATGGCCAATAGACAATAATTTTTGGAAACAATATTCTGAGTGAATAAGATAGAATTCATCAAGTACACAATCTCGTTGAATGGAACAGAAAAAATAAAATTCATTTCTTCTAAACCCAGGTTTTCAGTCAAATCAATTACCCACTGGGCCTTTGATGAATCTAAAGGTGGAACCTGAAATTGGGGATTGAAATCTGCCAACTCTTACCACATGGTTTAGTAGCAATTACTAAGACCCAAGGTGCATTTATTTTCTTAATTATCTATTTTCCCTGTTATAATAAAGAAAGAAAATACTGTCAGAAATACGTGTTTTTCAGAAATAAATTTAGCATAACTTTCAGTTTTCAATATAATCGAACCCAATTTCCCCAGTTTCTAATTTACTACGTGATTATTCCTCTTTATGATTTTATATGTTTATATATATACATATATATATAGTGCCCTAAATATTTTGCCATAATTATAGTTTAATAGCCCTATATAGCATAAAAATCTCTCTATGTATTTATACTTTTTTTTTATGTTTTAAGTCTTCGTCACTAATCTTACTCTTAAATGTGTCTTAAATCAATTAAAGTGACTTTTTGAATACTATATCTTTCACGGCTAAAACTAAAAATTCCAACTTCATCCTTCTTAATAAACCATATTTCATCTTAAATCCAGTGGACGGAGGCACCGTTCTCAACTAAAATTCCTCTTCGATAACTGTTAAAATATATTTTTTTAAAAGAACAGGAATTGATATTTTGGTGTAAAATTCAATGATTGTATATGAATCAGTTGATGTGACAAAAAGTATATATATATATATATATATATATATATTTATATATATATATATATATATATATATATATATATATATATATATATATATATATATACATATATATATATATATATATATATATATATATATATATATATATATATATATTTTCATGATATTGCCTTATAATCAAGTATATCCTCTATAATTTTGACATATTTACTTTTTTCATGTGTTATGTTTAATGATAATGATTGTTGAAGTGTCATATTTAGTTTGGCATCAGATCTCAAAAGTACTAATGATTTAACTTGATAGCGTAATTTAGAATTGTTAATACAATTTTAATAGTAACGTAATTTGGAACGAATATCTTTCTTGGTAAAAGCGTAGTATGTGAACACGTGTGTGTGTCCACCAAGGACTTATTTCATTTCAATTGTCATCAGTTGAGATAAGAGGAAGCGCTTTGTTTTGGGTTAGTGATGACAGTTTGGAAAACAAATGCCGATTCGTCCCCTAAACGGGCTCAAGACGAGTGATTTCATGTTGTTACATGCGTTGTTCGAGTCACGTACGCCACTTTGAGAGAAAAGAATACGTGTCCTGATCAATTACGTCATGTTTTGTAAGACTGCATTCAAAACGTTTTGCTGGGATGACGTAATTTTCCTTCCTTCTCCATTGTATCTCGCACCCAAAATGCTTTTGACGTCACCTCCCTGCTTCTAGAACTTTTGTATCTCGTACCCAAAATGCTTTAATGACATCATGTAATTGTTTCACTGTTACTGGAATCCTAAAATTTGTTTCATTCTGATTTCTGAGACCTTTTCGATTTGGTTCTCTCTCTCTCTCATTCCTAATTAGGAAGAGATTACTTTTAATGTAAATTTTTGTGGTCACTTTTAACATTAACTTTTGAGATCTGAATTTAGTGCAAAGTTATTTAGTTGTAACGGCGCCTGGTAAAAAAGTGTGTATTGTGTAACTTCACAGCTGCAGCAAGTGATTTACAGAGGTTTTCACAAGTTGTGTAGGTAACGTGAAATTTTACTTATTGATACCATGGTATGAGTTGTGGTATGATAAGTTAGGAAATTTTGAACAAGTGAAATCATTATTGATAAATCTTGTGTATTTTTGTGTGTTTTTCTATTTACAGTTTCTTTATATTTTCACATTTTTTATGTTTGTGATGTAACATTTATTTACATAGCATTGTAAATATTTCTTGGTAATTTAACATTTGCATACTTAATTTAACATTTATTTAATTTAACATTGCATACTTAATTTAACATTGCATACTTGATTTCATTTATTGAGATTTTCTTTTTTAAATCTTGAGTAATTCTTGATAGTTTAAATTTTGCTTGATTAATTTAAATTCCTGATAAAGTTTTTGTGAATTAGTTTTGTTTCATAATTTAATTCAAGAATTCATTGAGTTTTGTGTTATTTTCAAGTAATAGTAAATTTTTCAGATTGTGAATTCTAATTAATTGTGAATTCTAGTTATAAACTTTGAATCTGAAAATAAATTTTTGTATTTAACATTTTTAGAAAAACAGTGTTTCATTTATTGATCACCAGTGAATAGGATTGATTGTGTGTGCATAAGGCAAAGTGATAAACATGTTTTGTTCTTTTAGTTTTGCTAAAGTGAATTAAGACCAGGAAACAGTTAGAGTTTTTTTGATGGAGTGATGCCCTTTTTACTCTAGAAGATTTCTAGTTTAATTTTGATACCTCACACATATTCTGATGAACTTAGTTTGATTTTCAAGTAATAAATAAGTTTTTCTTAAGGGATCACTGTTACCTTTAGAGTACTCAGTCGTAACAATTAATGTTATGAGAGTTCAGGTATCTGGCTGAAGTGAGGTATATTTTTGAACTTTGAGATTAGTTGTGTAATAACCAGGTACTTGGTACGCATCGTGACATTATATTGTTTGGTGCCCAGAGACCCGTGGAACAAAACAAAATATCACTCTGGTTTATGGTTTATACTGGTGGTGTTAGGGATATATTTTGATAGGAGATACCACATAGTTATTTTTGCTTTGTATTGTGAATTATTTAGTTGAGTAACGTAGAGAAAAATGGCTCTGTTCAATGTTCAGAGGTTTTAGCAACTCCTTCCATCCAAGAGTTATCTGAATCCAACCTGACTAAGGCACAGTGGATTGCTTTAGCAGTAGCATGTGGGGTAATGTGTCTAGTGGTATGATTAAGGCACAAATCAAATATATTGCAATCCAAGCATTGATGGACTCTGGTAAAGTAGATGAAGAGTTAGGTGAGGCGCAAGAATTGTTGAATGCAGCTGAGGCAGAATTTACAGATAAACAAGAGCAAAAGAAAGAGAAAAGTGATGCAGAAGCAGAACTTAGACGTATAGAAGCAGAAGAAAATATCATTAAGCTGAGGATACAGGCTGAAAGAGAGAAAATGCAAAGCAGAAAGAGAAAGAGAAGATAGAGAGAAAAAGAGAAAGAAAGGAAAGAGAAGAAGAAAAAGCAGCAGAAGAAGAAAGAGAAAGAGCAAAAGAGAAAGAGAGAAAGAGCAAGGAAACAAGAAGATTATGAAAGAGAAATGAAATTGATAAAGCCCGCTCCAAGTTACCTGTAACACCGTCTAACCCTACTCAAGGTAATTCAGACCCTGTATTTGATGTAGTAAGAGTGCAGAAAGTTAATTCCAAAATTTACAGAAGAAGCTCCAGATGAGTTTTTTGATCACTTTGAAAAAGTAGCTTCAGGTATGGGATTACCAGAAGATAAATGGTGGGGTCTTGTTACAGAGTGTTCTCATTGGTAAAGGAAGAAGTGCCTATTTAGCCTTATCAGCTGATCAGTGTAAGAGTACAAGGTACTCAAACACAATGTGCTACAAGTTTACCAGATGACCCCTGAATATTATAATGAAAGATTCAGATCTTTGAGAAAGGATGACAAGATAACTTTCTTGGATTATGCTTACAAAGTAAGATGTTTTAAACGATGGTTGGAGCTGCTAAAGTTAGATCTATGGACGAACTTGAGGAGTTAGTAGTTCCTAGAACAATATCTTAGAGGAATTCCTGAACACATAAGAGCCTATTTAAGAGAGAGAGGAGGTTAAAAAACTTGACAAAGCTGCTACATTGAGGAAGATTTTAATATAATTTCTAGCAAAAGAAATTATAATGTCAAGTACCAGAACCAACAACGCACAGGTTTCAGATCTCATCCAAATTTCAGGAACACTGACAACTGACCAAATCCTTCTAGTGGCTATGCCAATACAAAGCCAGGTAACACCCCTCAGCAATTAAATGTTAAATCCTCATCATCCAGTCTGTTCTCAAGACAGATACAGAAGACTAATGTTGTCTGCTACAAGTGTGGAAGAGTAGGACACTACAGTCGAGATTGTTATCAGACACAACAGCAGACCAAACCAGTTGGTCAAGATTGGTTAAAGGTAACCAGGTGAAGCAAACTACGAAGAGCAGTGTGGGGAAGACTGAGACTAAACAAGCAGAGTGTTTAGCAACCAGTGGAAATGTAACTTCAAACAGTGAGTGGCTGAGCAGCTTGGAGGCTTTTAAGCCATATATCTATGAAGGTACGCTGACAACTCAAGGAGGAAGTGTGCAGGTACCAGTCAAAGTATTACGTTGATCCGGAGTAACCATAGTGTGGTAGTTCAAAGGTGCTCACCCACAGCTGGAGAAGAATCTCACCGGAGATTCAGTTATTTTGAAGGGTATAGGAGGAGAAGAGGTAACTCCTATATGCCGCTTGCATTTTGTCCTGTGAATTGGTGACAGGAAATGTTGATTTTGCTGTAAAGGACTCACTAGCTGTTGAAGGTGTACATGTTTTACTGGGTAATGAAGTTGGTAGTGTACCATTTGTTCCTTGTCCTATAGTGACAGACAAACCTGTTAAGGGATTAGTCCCTACAGTAGATTTAGAGAAGAAAAACCCCCACCTGTTTCCAAGTTGTGTAACTACCAGGAGTATGAAGAGAACTATGTCTGCAAGTGAAGATACTGAGGATTTACCTGCACTGAAGAAGAATCAAGTGAAGGATCTTTAAGATTAGAAGAGCTGTTCCAGGAAAGTGAAGTTTCCCCTGGTGTTAGTAATGAAGAGATTTCCCAAGAAGAAGAGGTTCCTGTTGTTATCGAAGAGACTAAAGTAGTCAAAGTGTTCTGAAGATAGTAATGAAAACTACAGAAGCAGAGTTAGCAGATATGAGAGTTCAGCCCTTGAAGTTGGTCAAGTGACAAGAGAAGCTAATGAAACTGCAGAAGAGGATACAATGTTGGCTGATTTGTTCTTCAGAGTTGTTGATCAGAAGAGATGCAACAAACCTCACCTGTTATTATCTAAAGGAAGGATTGCTAATGATGAAGCATCGACCTGCAGATATACCAGGAAATGCTGAATGGGGTGAATATCATCAAATTTTGATTCCATATCCATTGAGGAAACAAGTTGGCAGTATATGAGTCTGGACATATGGGAATCAGGAAGACTGTTGAGAAGGTTATGAAGTATTTTTTTTCTGGCCTGGACTTCACAAGGATGTTAGTAGATTTTGCTGTAGTGTGTCACACGTGCCAGATAGCTGGAAAACCTGAATGAAACCATTCAGAAAGCACCCCTACAATCCATAGAAGTTAGAGGAGAACCCTTTAGCAAGGTAATTATAGATGTGGTTGGGCCACTTCCAAAAAACAAAGAAAGGAAATGAATATCTATTAACATTAATGTGTCCAGTGACTAGGTATCCTGAGGCGATTCCTGTGTAAAGTATAAGTGCAAAGGTAATTGCTGAGAAGTTGGTGGACTTTTTCTCCAAGTTTGGAATACAGAAATTGTGCAAAGTGATAGAGGAACGAACTTTACTTCAAAATTATTCCAGGATGTGATGAACTTGTTATCAGTAAAGCAACAGTTATCAACTGCTTATCATCCAGAGACTCAAGAGCCTTGGAAAGGTTCAACCAGACATTGAAAAGTATGTTAACTAAGTATTGTAATGAATCAGGAAGAGAATGGGATGCTGGTTTACCTTTAATGTTATTTGAAGTTAGGAATGCTTATCAAGAAAGCATGGGATGTTCACCAAATGAAATGATTTTTGGTCGAGACATTAGAGGTCCATTGAAGATTCTTGCAGAGAATTGGGAAGAAAATCAAGAGGAAATCCAAGGAGAATATGAAGAACTTGAGGAAAAGATTAAGAGAAATTAGAAAATTCTCTTTAGAAAATTTGAAAATAAGTCAAGAGAAAATGAAAAGGAAATATGATGCTAAACTAAGCTAAGAAATTTTTAGTATTGGACAGCAAGTTCTAGTGTTCTTACCAGTGAAGAGATTCCCCTTACCAATAAGTTTCAAGGTCCTTATAGGATAATAGAGAAGTTAAGTGATTGAACTTATGTGATTGAAACACCAGGGTTTGAAAACGACAGAGGAAGATACATGTGAATCTTTTGAAATTTTACTTTCAGAGACTAAAACTGAAACAGTGTCAATAACACAAACAACTTCATCTACAGAGGACGATGATGGCTACTTGAATTGGGAGCTGAAAACAAGATGAACAATTCTTCAATATTAGAAAATTTGGAAGATAAACTAAAACATCTGAGTGTTGAAAAAGTAGTGAATTAAGTGAAGTTATTCAAAGTTTCTGAAATTTTGCAGATGTACCTAGGCGTACCAATCTGACAAAGCATGAGATAAAGATCAGAGAAGATGGAAAACCTTTTAAAATGAGAGCTTATCGCTTATCACCTTTTCATCGAGATGTTTTGAAGAAAGAAGTTGAATATTTGTTGCAGCATGGATTAGCAGAACCCAGTTCAAGTCATTATAGTTCTCCTTTGTGTTAGTGAAGAAACCAGATGGCTCATTTAGGATGTGTACTGATTATAGGAAACTGAATTCCATCAGTGTGGCTGACAATTATCCTTTGCCTCTTATTGATCAATTACTTGATAATATTGGGCAAGCCAAATTTGTTTCCAAGATAGACTTGTTGAAAGGATATTATCAAATTCCCTTAGATGAGAATGCTAAGTTGCTATCAGCTTTCATTACTCCTTTTGGACTGTATCAATACACTGTTTTGCCGTTTGGTCTGATGAATGCACCTGCAACATTCCAGCGAGTGATGGATCAACTACTAGGATCAATAGAAGGGTAGGTGTATACCTTGATGACATTGTGATTTATTCTAATACATGGGAAGAGCATCTGAAGATATTAAGGAAAGTGTTCAAGAAATGGGAAGCAGGACTAACAATCAACTTACAAAAAGTGAGTTTGGAAAGGCAACTGTACAGTATCTAGGATTTGAAGTTGGAAAAGGCCTTCTCGCTCCTATTGATGCTAATGTAGAAGGTATCCGTAAGCAGGCTACCCCTCCTACTACGAGGAAACAGCTACAAAGATTTTGGGCATGGCTGGATTTTATGCCGATTCTGTCCAAATTTCTCAGCTCTAGTAGCTCCTTAACTGACTTAACCAGTCCTAAAAGAAAGTTTGATTGGACTCAGAATGTCAAGAATCATTTGAGAAGGTTAAAGCCATATTAACTTCAAGACCAGTGCTTAAGCTCCAGACTTCAATAAAAAGTTTGTGATACAAGTTGATGCATCCGACTGTGGAATTGGAGCTGTTCTACTTCAAGAAGATGACAACAGAATCGTACATCCAGTATGTTTCATGTCTTCAAAGTTGAAAAAGCACCAGAAAACTTACTCAATAATCGAAAAAGAAACATTAGCATTAATCACAGCATTGAAAAAGTTTGAAGTGTATGTGAACCGACCTAGGAATGAAGAAATTTTAGTGTTGTCGGATCACAACCCAATCTCATTCATCAATAAGATGAAAAATGATAATATGAGACTGACCAGGTGGTCTTTATGCCTGCAACAATATAATGTAAGTGTTAAACACATTTCAGGAAAAGATAATGTCATAGCAGATAATTTATCCCGTTGTGAATCGTTGATAGATTCAAACCCGGGATAAGTAATCTTCTCGGGGAGGAATTTCATGATATTGCCTTTGTAATACGTATATCCTCCTATAATTTTGACATATTTACTTTTTCATGTGTTATGTTTCAATGATAATGATTGTTGAAGTATCATATTTAGTTTGGCATCAGATCTCAAAAGTACTAATGATAACTTGATAGCGTAATTTAGAATTGTTAATACAATTTTAATAGTAACGTAATTTGGAACGAATATCTTTCTTGGTAAAAGCGTAGTATGTGAACACGTGTGTGTGTCCACCAGGGCTTGTTTCATTTCAATTGTCATCAGTTCAGATAAGAGCGAGCGCTTTGTTTTGGGGTTAGTGATGACAGCTTGCGAAAACAAACGCCGATTCGTCCCATATGGGCTCAAGACGAGTGATTTCATGTTGTTACATGCGTTGTTCGAGTCACGTATGCCACTTGGAGAGAAAGAATACGTGTCCTGATCAATTACGTCATGTTTTGTAAGACTGCATTCAAAACGTTTTGCTGGGATGACGTAATTTTCCTTCTAGAAGCTTCTTTATTATCTCCCACAAAATGCTTTAATGACATCACGTAATTGTTTCACTGTTACTGGAATCCTAAAATTTGTTTCATTCTGATTTCTGAGACCAGTCGAGTTCTCTCTTCTCTCTCTCTCTCATTCCTAATTAGGAAGAGATTGGTTTTTAACGTAAATTTTTGTGGTCACTTTTAACATTAACTTTGAGATCTGAATTTAGGAAAGTTATTTAGTTCAGTAACGGCGCCTGGTAAAAAAGTGTGTATTGTGTAACGCAGCTGCAGCAAGTGATTTACAGAGGTTTTCACAAGTTGTGTAAGGTAACGTGAAATTTTACTTATTGATACCATGGTATGATAAGTTAGGGAAGTTGTGGTATGATAAGTTAGGAAATTTTGAACAAGTGAAATCATTATTGATAAATCTTACGTGTATTTTTGTGTGTTTTTCTATTTACAATTTCTTTATATTTTCACATTTTTATGTTTGTGATGTAACATTTATTTACATAGCATTGTAAATATTTCTTGGTAATTTAACATTGCATACTTAATTTAACATTGCATATTTAATTTAACATTGCATACTTAATTTAACATTGCATACTTGATTTCATTTATTGAGATTTTCTTTTTAAATCTTGAGTAATTCTTGATAGTTTAAATTTTGCTTGATTAATTTAAATTCCTGATAAAGTTTTGTGAATTAGTTTTGTTTCATAATTTAATTCAAGAATTCATTGAGTTTTGTGTTATTTTCAACTAATAGTAAATTTTTCAGATTGTGAATTCTAATTAATTGTGAATTCTAGTTATAAACTTTGAATCTGAAAATAAATGTTTGTATTTAACATTTTTAGAAAAACAGTGTTTCATTTATTGATCACCAGTGAATAGGATTGATTGTGTGTGCATAAGGCAAAGTGATAAACATGTTTTGTTCTTTTAGTTTTGCTAAAGTGAATTAAGACCAGGGAAACAGTTAGAGTTTTTGATGGAGTGATGCCCTTTTACTCTAGAAGATTTCTAGTTTAATTTTGATACCTCACACATATTCTGATGAACTTAGTTTGATTTTTCAAGTAGGATTAATTTTTTTCTTAATGGATCACTATTACCTTTAGAGTACTTAGTCGTAACAATTAATGTTTGAGAGTTCATTATTATACTTATTATTTTTGAACTTTGAGATTAGTTTATAATAACTGAAATCTACTTAATATGTACTTAGTTATGACAGTTGTTTTTCTTATATATCACGTATTTTTATTTTGGTGTATTATTAGATTTTTGTTTTGTTTTTATTTTTATGATTGGAGACATAAACTTGATTATTTTACAGGTGTAAGATCTTTCAGTGCAAGTTCCTGTTAAATTTATTGCCTTTTGTCATGGTTCTTAATATTGAATAATATATTTGATATATGGAATATAATAATACTGCAGAAATTTCAATAATGAAAACTTTCATTATTATTAATGTTTTTATCATTATATATTATTATTATATAATTACAACCAGTCCTATTATTCAAGTCACTATTGGTATTATTAAAAATGTTTATTATGAAATTATTATAAATAGTATATATTATTGTTTGCCTTTGAAAAAAATAATACCTGGAAATTTTACAATTTCTTGTACAAACTTACAACAATATTTGAAATATTTACTCAAAAGGTGCAGCAGTTAATTAATGTTAATGAGCAAATTATTGTGGATAAATATATAGAAATATGATACAGGATTATAAGCTATTAATAACAGCTTTTTAAAAATAATGTATAATATTTATTATAATAATATAATACACTTTGGTAATGAACATTCTTTACTTTAAATTTACTGGCAAGACACTTAAGCATATTATGTATATGTATTGGCCCTTCAAATAATGTGTATATCTGTATAATATAAATCAAATATATTCCAGGCGAATAAACTCAAGTATATATTTGGTATGAAAAATAATACTGAAATGTGGTCTATCAATAGTATATAATTTGCTTTTAAATTTGAAATTTTTATTTCCTTTACATACTC
>NC_089769.1:29444622-29454622 GCF_040412425.1 Macrobrachium rosenbergii
CTACTGGAGGCCTATTGGCCCTGGGAAATGTGTAAAAACGTGTTGGGTATGTAAGTTCTTGGCCTCTCTTCACCACAAAAATGTCATCCGATCAACCTCCAACCATCGCGCCAGTGACCTGTGCTTCTCACACAAATTCCGTGCTCGAGAACAATTGTCTTTACTTTATACAGTACCAATCGAACCGTTCCGTCGTCGAGTCTGTTATACAATCTGTCCATGCAGCCTTCTCCGATGAGGCAATTAACGTTGCATATTCAGAATGCAAAGACCTGATACCAGACTCCATTCTTCGGGAGCGATCAGCGAAAAACTTATCCTCTCCCAAGAAAATATCATATATCACTCAGTGACTAAGGACCTGCTCAGTGAAAATCTATTCCAATGACCCTTTCACTATGCCCTCAAAGGGACCTGCTGGCCTAAGCCTTCCTGCAGTGTGCAGTACAGCAGAAAATGCCCTCCAAGCTTCAAAGTTTCTCTCAGAAAAATTGAAACAAATAACAATCTTTCATTGATCTGGGACGCGATCAGGGGACTACAGGTATTGTTCGATGGTCGCAAAGCTGAGGAAACAAATAACCTTTCACTCATTTGGGATGCGATCAAAGGAGTTCAGGATTCATTCGACAGTCTTACAGCGAGCCACCACACTTCAACTTTGAATTGGGCATCTATTGTTTCCTTGCCACCCAGCACCACGAGAGAAGAGAGGGTGCCATGTGAGAACGACTTGACCGCACCCTCCTAAATAGGAAACGCCTTTTCTCACATAGGTGAGGTACCCGCATCACCCGTAGACCTATCAGAGGGGACCAACGGACTCCCAAAATCCCCTCCCTCCCCAGTGCCTCTGGTGGAAGATAGACCAACAGTCAAGATCACCAGCCCTCGTAAGTCTTCTGACCCTCTCTCCCGGCTCAAACCCCCGTGGTGGATGATGATGATAATGATCAAGATGTGACTGGCGGTTGGCAGAAAAACAAGCCAGCAGATAAAAGAAAACAGCCTCTCGTTTGCCAGCTGGACCAAAAGCCTAACAAACGTGAATCACCTCTCCCAAAACCTGAGAAGAGATGTCACATTGTTTATTCACAATTTGCACCCATCGGTAAAGCTAGACGCCATAGCACAGTCAAATTTCTCACAGGCTCCAACTCTCTTTATCTTCCACAATCTCCCATGCAAAATTAAACATAAAGTGGCTTACAGGATTACCTGCCTATTTCAACACCTCGTTGCTCTTAAAGGCCAGAATTTCGGTCCTAACATAAAAGTCTCAAGTTATATAACCTAATCTGGGACCAGCCAACACTCATTCCCAGCAGGGGTACTTACTGACATCCCATGCAGCGGTTTGGTCGCAGGCTCACCTTCTACCACAAGTGCCTGCCAACCTCCCATCACAAGTGACTGTCCACCCCTGCCGGCCAACGCCCCATTCACCCAAATGACCAACTCATTCATTTCCTGACGTCATCAGTAGCCATGGGTACATTAGATATAATTTCACGGAATAATTTTGGCCTCAAGCAGAACATTCCTCTCCTGAACATGTTCTGCAAAAGCGTCAAAGGCATCATTGCACTGAAAGAAAAGCTCCTCTGACACATGACCTTGCCATCTGCGATTCAATACAGGAAGACTACAGAGCTTTCTCAGCCTCATCGATGCAAGTGACAGATCACATCATAACTGGTACCCCAAAAGGGGGCCTGTCTTTCCTGTGGCAAAAATCTTAGACAATATAGTGAATGTGATGACCTATAGGAGTGATAGATTGCTGGGTCTTCAAATGACAGTAGGGAACACTAAGATCCTCATAATTAATG
Organism: Macrobrachium rosenbergii; assembly: GCF_040412425.1. Classification (NCBI taxonomy): domain Eukaryota; kingdom Metazoa; phylum Arthropoda; class Malacostraca; order Decapoda; family Palaemonidae; genus Macrobrachium; species Macrobrachium rosenbergii. The sequence goes on from NC_089769.1 coordinate 29,446,455, forward strand.
TTTCTATGCCCTGGAAAAATAACAACAATTTTGATCAATACTGCATGATCCTAGGTGAATTATACAGTAATATTCATGATTCTACTGTGGACCATATTGATTGATAGCCCTACCCATATGGTTTTGTAAAAAAATTAGGATAGACTATTAAGAGATTCGAACTCTTGTTGGGTGCTTTCAAAACACTTGTCTTCCTAAAGATGAATAGTCAGTCTATGAGTTTATCCCATACAACTATTGCTAGTGGGTTAATAATGAAGAATGAGAAATGTAAAACTGTTAAGATTTGTCCTGTGAGGTGTAGGGGTCTTCTACTGGTCAGGCGCCGATTCATGTTAGTAAAATTACGATTCTAATTATGGATCAAAATAAGATTTGTCTGACTGAGTAGAAGGCTAGTCTCCGGAATTTGTTTTTGTGCGTGAACAGTAAGATGAATAAAATGGCTACTGATATCACTAAGGCGATAACTCCTCCTAGTTTATTAGGGATTGATCGAATGATTGCGTAGGCGAATAGAAAATATAATTCTGGTTGGATATGGGCTGGGGTGACTAGCGGGTTGGCTGGAATGAAGTTGTTTGGGTCTCCTAGGAGATAGGGATCAAGGAGTGTGAGGATGATTAATGCAGCTAGTGTAACTACGAATCCTACAATGTCTTTAAATGAGAAGTAAGGATGGAAGGGGATTTTTTCTAGTTGTCTGGAGATCCCTAGGGGATTGTTAGATCCTGTTTGATGTAAGAATAAAATATGGACTATAAAGGCAGCTGCAATAATGAATGGGAATAGGAAGTGGAAGGTGAAAAATCGTGTTAGTGTTGTGTTACTTACCGCGAATCCCCCTGAAATTCATTGTCCTAGGTCTGTCCCTACGAATGGAATCGCAGATATTAGGTTAGGTTGGTAATTCCAGTAGCCCCTCAGAACGATATTTGTCCCCAAAGGAGCACATATCCTAGAAAGGCTGTTGCTATGGTTAGAAATAAAATAATTACTCCAACTGATCAGGTGTGTATATATAAGAATGATCCGTAGTAGATTCCTCGTCTGATGTGTCTATATAAGCAAATAAAGAAGAATGAGGCACCGTTGGCATGGACTGTTCGGAGGAGTCAACCATAGTTTACATCTCGGCAAATGTGAGCTACTCTTGAGAATGCTAGATCTACATTTGATCTACCCATACGCTGCAGGAGGGACCGCCTGAAGCTCCTGGTATCTTCGCCTGTTCTTGCTGAGGGGTCGTGCAGTCTTAAATTAGTATAATTTGGCAGCAGACCCTCTTTTAAACAGGTTCTATTGAATATTATTGCTGCTTCAGCTGCATTTATTTTGTAGAAGACTTTTTCTATTTTCCTTATTGCGGACTTCTCTTCAGTGGAGGTGCGTGCTAACAGCTCGCCTATATTTGTCATTTCATGGGGGAAAAGTCAAAATCTGGATTCTGCTTCTTTATATATTCTATACAGTTAGTTCTATACAATTGCTGCCTGCAGCGGCAATTGGAAACTAAGACGTCGGAGTTGCGTGACCTGCACGACGAAGCATCACGCCTACACCAGCAATGGATGAACGCCCGGCAGCGGATGAGCAGACCCACCGACGGAGGAGATGGAGCACCCGAAGCAGAACAACCTGTTCTCTCGCAATACTTAGTTCCCATGAATGACAACCTGATTGAGATTGACCATGAAGATGACCACATTGATAACGAACGTGTCCCCCACCCGATGATGACTACTGAAGAAGAAGTTTTGGCCTGTCTAAACCGCCTTGAGAGGAGGATATGACCCAACGCATGAGGGGCGTCATGCGCAAACTCACAGCCCTCAACGGCGGTAAGTTATGAGTGCCGCAGCAGCACAAAGGCTACATCAATTTGACAGATTTCCAGTCCTCCCCGGATCAAGACGCTTTGCTGAATTTGGGGCTGAACTGCCACTTTATTTCGAGGCCAAAGAACCACGAGAAGAGGTTGGAAATTGAACTGATGCTTGAATCTATACAACAGTTAGAATCCCGAGGCACCGTTAGAACTTCCGACGCCCTCCAGCCCCTCCTGTTAGCAGAAGCCCTCACGGAGAGAGGGTCCTACGACAGTGGAATCTGCACCCGTGAGATGAGGAAAGCTACGAAGGAGCTGAAGGAAAAGGAAGGCATCACAGTGCGTCGTGCTGACAAGACAGCAGCTTTTGTCCTTATATGTATGGAGTAGTATTTCGACAAATTGGATGCCATCCTGTCGGACACGACGAAATTCGAAAGGCTGACGAGGAACCCCATCGAAAACATCAAGAGGGAAGCTAATAAGATCATCAGCACTGTGAATGCTGCCAGCAATGCTGTCCATCTTCCCCCCATCGCAGGTGACTACGAACTTGGTTATCAGTATGGGAATGTCAAGACACACAAGGCTGGCAACCCCCTCTGCCCGATCATTAGCCAAACACCTGCCCCGACCTGCGCCCTCGCCAAATGACTAAATCATATCTTGACCCCCTACGTCCCGAGCAGTTATAGCCTGAAGTCCTCTGTGGAATTCCTCGAAGTGATCCGAGACTCCCCGGGCGCGGGGACCATCGCTTCTCTGGACGTAGAGAGTCTATTCACCAACGTACCTGTGGATGAAACCATCCACATTATCCTGAACAAAGTCTATAGAGAGCTGACAATGACCCCACTGAACATCCCAGAAGGTTCCCTGAAGGCTCTGCTGGAGATCTGTACGAAGATGGCGCCTTTCACTACGCACAGAGGGCACATGTATAGCCAGAAGGATGGCGTTGCGATGGGCTCTCCATTGGACGTCCTCTTTGCAAATTTTTACATGGGCACCATAAAAGAACGTGTCTTCGAGAGAATCCAGCGGCCGAAGAAATATGCCCAATATATCGACGGCGTCTTCGTTCAAGCAGACAACGAGGAGGAGGTTGAAGCCCTTCATCTGACCTTCCAACAATGTAGTGCGTTGAACTACACTGTCGAGTTCAGCACAGACGACCGGCTCCCCTTCCTCGACATTATGGTCACAAAGACGGAACGGAACTTGAAGACATCAGTCTACACAAAATCCACCAATTTGGGACTTTGCTTGAACGGGGATAGCAAGTGCCCTGCTAGGTTTAAGAACACGACAGTCAGGACCTTCATTAAAAGGGCCCTCTCGCACTGCTCCACCTGGCAGGACACTAACAAGGAATTCGAATGTGCTGCACAAATGTTGGTGAACAATGGTTTAACCAACAAACTCGTCAACAAAGAAATTCGAACTGGCCTGGAAAAATGGTACAACGGTGAGAGCACACAACCTGCCCCCCAAGATGACATCAAGATATATTGTAAGGTCCGGATGCATCCCCAGTACTTTGAGGACGAGAGCTCCATGAAGAAAATCGTCATGGAAAACGTCACCCCGACCGAAGACAGTATTTATTATAAGAACCGCCGCACCCGTGATCTTGTGATGAAGAATAACCCCTCTCCACCAGCAAGAGAACCCCTCAAGCAGAAGAACGTGGTCTACCAATTTGTATGTCCTGTCCGTGGATGCCCTGGCACTTATATTGGAATGACCACGATGCGTCTGTCAAAAAGGATCTCCTGCCATGCCCAGGAGGGTGCCATCATGAACCACGCCCGTGTTACCCACAATATTTCCATCTCCCACGACAGTATTATACAAAATATAAGTATAATCGGGAGAGCCGCCAACCCTCGACGTCTACGCCTGCTAGAGGCGCTCCTCATTGCCGAGAGAAAACCAACAATGAATACAACGCAGGAGACATCGCTCCTACCCACGAATTTAAGAAGAGTAATGCAGAACACCCACAGAATCCAACGAATACCTGAAAACAACAACCCTGAGAATGGAGATGCCCCTGATGAGCGAGGCGCCCTTCGAGACAATCCCCCGACTACGACAGAAAGAGTAGATAATAACATCATTCATCTTCAGCCCAATAGCAGCCAAACTACCGATGATGTCAGCCGGCATGACATCACGCAATGGGTGGCCAATGGGAACGCTGGAATGAATGATATTTCCAGGTTGCGAAGATCTGTCAGGATCGAGCTTCGCCGCAGAAATTTGGCTTGAAGTTCGCCGACTGCAACCAATCAGAATTCGCCGTCCATCGCCCCCGCTGAAGCCCGTGTATAAGTTCAGAAGGACCTATGCAATCTGCCAGTCCTCTACTAGCTCCCTGCTGGAGAATGACAGAAGAGTCTGTCGAAACGTCGCGGCAACAATTGTATAGAACTAACTGTATAGAATATATAAAGAAGCAGAATCCAGATTTTGACTTTTCCCCCATGAAATGACAAATATAGGCGAGCTGTTAGCACGCACCTCCACTGAAGAGAAGTCCTCAATAAGGAAAATAGAAAAAAAGTCTACAAAATAAATGCAGCTGAAGCAGCAATAATATTCAATAGAACCTGTTTAAAGGAGGGTCTGCTGCCAAATTATTATTATTATTATTATTATTATTATTATTATTATTATTATTATTATTATTATTATTCAAAAGATAAACCCTATTCATATGTAACAAGACCACAGAGGCCATTAACTTGAAATTCAAGCTTCCAAAGAATAAGAAGGTGTTCATTAGAAAGAAGTAAGAGAAGGTAAAGGGAAATACAGAAAGAAAATATCTCACTTGTTAAAAAGAAAAACACAAATTAATAAATTGATGAATAGATAAAAAATGTATTAAAATGGAAGGGGAATAGCATTAGGGTAGTAATGCATTGCAACTTCGCTTGAACTTCTGAAGAAGTTCCAAGTGCCCAACATCCCCAGAAGGGAGACTGTTCCACAGTCCAACAGTGTGAGGAATCAAGGACCTCTATTTAGGTGAGCCCAGTAAATAATGAAAAGGACCACAGGGACATACAGACTGTGGTTGAATGAGACGTTGCAAGCATTTCGTACCAAGTGGGCCTAAGGGGCGTTCCAGTGGAACTGGTCAACGTAGCCGCTTGAGGCAGAGAACAAAAGACGTGATGTGGAATGAGTCAGTGTCTGAGGAAGGCGACTATCTGCTTAGCACTGACTGACTGACTGACCCTTTCAGTTATTCCAGAGTTCAAATTCCTCTCAAACGTTCCTCTGGATATCTGTCACAGCAGCTCAGTGAATTAGCAAAGGAAATTATGGAAGTCAAACCAAACGCCTTCATGAAAACTGAATTGGATTACATTTAGTTTTTGACTGATCTTAAAAGAATTTTTGTTAAAAAGATCACAGGTATTTCAAATGAATCGTTGTCGATCCATTTGTCCCAAGAGTTTGTGTGAGATCAGGTCAGCTCTTCTGACGACAAATTGCTTCATGAGGGGAGATTTGCAAATCTCCTCCTACGAATTCGGGATTTTCTGAAGGATTTCTTCCTAACAAGGGCAATATACAGTTGTCAATAATGCATTTTGTGGGTTAGAATAGTTCTGCAAAGGACACCCGGCGTGATAAAATGACAAACATTCCGCACTGGCGTCTAAATGGCGCTCATATTATAGTAGAAGAATGGAGGACGCAATTCAGAGCCAGTAATAAACAATATATTAACGAGCTCCAGCTCAACATAAATGTCTCTCTCTCTCTCTCTCTCTCTCTCTCTCTCTCTCTCTCTCTCTCTCTCTCTCTCTCTCTCATTCCCTACATATTTTGCTGACTTCCGTTATGGAGACAAAATTAAGACGTAGAAGGAATTTCAAGGTTTTACACTTTTCCTGTCTGTGGTGAACTCTGAACACTCACAGTTATCGACAGGTACTGACGCACCCACAGAGACTCACAGGAGCTTATCGCAATGATCATGAACTTTTGTGTAGCTAAATGAAGAGGCCGACGGTGTGGACGTTGTCTCACAGGGAGTTCTTTCCGAATTAAATAGTATGAACGAGTCTTTGAGTCCTGTCTTGCTTTCCTCGAGAGGTCCCTTGTTGTTATGAGGAATGGCTTCATGTTAGGAAGTACAATACACACACACACACACACACACATTCTCTCTGTCTCTCTGTCACGCACATAATAAATATATATATATATATATATATATATATATATATATATATATATATATATATATATATATATATATATATATATATATCACACATTACCACAGGTGAAAATAAGAAACGGGGTGTAGGTCCTGACCGGTTTCGACTTTATTTCAAGCCATTGACGAAGGACTGATACAGAGTATGAGACGTCACAAATATATATACTACAGGAACAGTACTGACGGACATACACAACCGTTAGAGACTACATTTCCCCCCTCAAGTCGGTGTCGAGGTAGGAGTGGCCTTCAAAACTCATTTGGCTGAAAATCACAATATACTCTCAGGGGACGATGCTGACAAACAAACCAAAACGCTGCCTCAAGATCCACGCCTGACAGGTGTCAGGGAGGCGGAGTTTGGAAACTCATTACTGCTGCTACCCCTGTACTGTGTTTACAAATATGATAATCTTATTTTCATACATCTCTACTGCCTACCTTAAAATTTAAACAATTTACAAATTTCTTTTGATATTAAAGGATCAAGTTTATACATCCCTTGACTGATATTCATATTATGGTTGTAACTTTCTTTTATAAAGCTAGATTCAATGATATTCCTTTCCAGTGCATTATTAGAATGTACCATCCTTTTTGCCCCTTCCCAGTTGATAGCGTGATTGTTCTCACTAACATGTACAAATATACCACTGTTCCCTTGTGCATATCTCACACATTTCTTATGCTGTTCAATTCTTTTTTCCAGTGCTTTCCCGGTTTAGCCAATATAAAATGAATCACGTACAAAAGTGATAATAATCATATATATATATATATATATATATATATATATATATATATATATATATATATATATATATATATATATATATATATATATATATATATATATATATATATATATATATATATATATATATATATATATATATATATATATATATATATATATATATATATATATATATATATTTATATATATATATATTTATATATATATATATATATATATATATATATATATATATATATATATATATATATATATATATACATATATATATATATATATATATATATATATATATATATATATATATATATATATATATATATATATATATATATATATATGTGTGTGTGTGTGTGTGTGTGTGTGTGTGTGTGTATTATATATATCTGACTCACAATGCTCAGGATGACATTTCTTCCCAGTGCGTTGCAAGTGGAAAAAAAAAAAAAGTATACCTTAGTTTAACCAGACCACTGAGGAGCTGATTAACAGCTCTCCTAGGTCTGGCCCGAGGGATTAGATTTATTTTACGTGGCTAAGAACCAATTGGTTACCTAGCGACGGGACCTACAGCTTATTGTGGAATCCGAACCACATTATAGCGAGAAATGAATTTCTATCACCAGAAATAAATTCCTCTTATTCTTCATTGGTCAGTCGGAGATTCGAACTCGCGGCCAGCAGAGTGCTAGCTGAGAACGGAACCCACTTTCCCAACGAGGAACCTATAGCCCTTCGAACAACGTGCAATGCACCAGAAGCCAAACTTTCTTCAGAATAATATAAATGAAAGTAATTCACTCTCTCTCTAATCATCATAGATCATCCAAGGTTAGGAAATAAAATGCCAGTATGAAAACTAGGATAGATCTTATTTTCAGATATTTATTTTGTTCAAAGGAGATTGAAAGCCCACTGAACAAACTCCTTTTGTCTACTTTAGAAATTCTATAGACAATTATTGGAGAATGAACGAATCATAATTCACCGGAAATTCATATATCTGGGACAAATATATTCATAAACAACACCAGACGACATTAAAAGGCAGAGCCGATCTTTAAACCCTTTGATGTCGTCTGGTGTTGTTTATGAATATACTTGTCCCAGATGTAGTCTGGGAACATACGTTGGATCCACCAGGCGGCTTCTCAGGGTCAGAGCCGACTCTCATAAGGGGGTAAGTTATAGAACTGGATGCCGACTCTCCAATCCAGAGCTATCATGCATAAGAAATCATGCCACCAAGTGCAAAACACAGGTAAATTATGATGAATTTAAAGTTATTGGCCAAGCACAGAACCAACAGAAACTGCAGATACTTGAGTCTTTGAATA